>NC_090802.1:2886849-3188081 GCF_036512215.1 Solanum lycopersicum | reverse complement strand
TTAAAATCATCTCAATCCTAATTTATGTGACAGATGCAACACAAACATTATTTCATGTGGATATTTTAATATATCAATTATTTTACTTTACTTTTTATTTGAATTCTTAATAACATATGTTACTTTCTGTGTTCGAGAGTTTAATCATTTTTTTATGTGTCTCCAAAATATTTTAAATTTTGTGATTTGTAGTAATTTTTAGGTCATTTTCAAAAAAATATATATGTTACTTTTTTAGTCTCATTTTATAAGGAACGGTATAATTTGGAGAGACAACTAAATTTTTATTAGCAAATAAAGATTCACATTCACAAGATTGATATCTGAAGAATTTAGAATCGGATGTACTAATTGAAATCGGTATTTATACAAATTACTACTCTGTCACTTTAATTCGATAAATAATATATGAATTGAAAAAGAAGGAACTAATAATAATACAAGTTCTATAATTAATTCAAACGTACGTAGATATAATTACCCTAATAATTAATCCACAAATTAATTACATTGAGACCATACTTTTTCTGAAATCCCTGGTAAGGCTAAAGGCAACGTGAGACTAACTATAATCTTTTTAATTTCTATCTTATATGATCTATTTAAATTTTTTCATTTTTTTTCACAACATATAAGCTTAGTTTACTAGACAATATATTGTCTTTTATTCCATCTTTGATTTATTGGCAATCATTACTAGAATTACTTTTATATTAAATAATCATTATTTTCGTGATCTATACTACAAAGTTTTGATGGAGCTCTAAGAATAATAATAATTCAAACTTTTTCTTGGCCCCTTCTTATTGACATGGCCATTTTATGTTGCTCCGATTAATAGCCGTTAACAATTAATTGAAATATTTTAAAAGAAAAGATTTTTTATTGTACGGTTTACATTTCTTTGGACGGTTGTTATCTGTTATTTTAATTATATTGTTAGTTTAAATATTAATTGTTATTTAAATTTTTGTTGTATCTTATTCTTTAAATTTATCTTAGGTAACTTTGAAAAAAACTTATTTTATAAAAGACCAATTTGGTGTGATCGTGTTGTCACTTTAATTTTGTTTTCATTTTAACTTTATTTATTAGTTAATAATTGTATTTCATCTTTTATCCTACTTTTTCCATAGTATTTCTACACCGTACCCTACTTTGCTTATAGGTTTATTTAAATCATGAATGTGTGACATTATATAACGATACAAAATGATACAACACATTATAAAATAAGTAAATAACATATTATATAACGATTTTGTTTTTTTCGGTGGAGTAAATCATTGTTGTTCCAGCGATTTTGCCGTTTTGGTTAATATAAAATTTTATATAGTGTTTAGAAATTTTTATTAATATTTTATACATTTTAGGCTCCGGACTCTATAATATATATATATATATATATATATATATATATATATATATATATATATAAGATGTTTAATTGTACATAATTGAACGTCCACTTACTTAACAAGGAAACCTTAGTTTATAATGTTATATGGAATGTGATAGAGTGACCCACCATGTGAAAGTCAATAGCATAAGGATCGTTATCTTCTTGGCTTTGTATGTTCAACTTTAGACATTGGTGATGGTTTATAGTTTATTGCCCATTCCACCATGTTTTTGTGAAACCTCAATTCTTGACAACATAATTATAAATCAATGCCTATTCCACCACTATTTTTCCTTCATAATTGTCCAATTATGTATTCCATAGTTTTATTACAAAATAATTATTTCCCAAAAGCACAAACTTGAAATGCAATTTTGGATCAAAATTGGTATAAAGAAAATCTAGTCGGTTCTAGATTATTTAGGTTCAACTTAACATCTTTTTTGTCGTTTACAAATATAGGGAATTGTTTTAGAAATTTATTCCCAATATTATCAAATAAACAAACTCAAATCGATCAGAGTTATTTGTAAAGTTGAGTATAAGTGGATTAATAAAGAATGAGAGATAATTTTAATCCAAAATCCATGTAAAAGGTTAAGAGGTAGAAAGGAAAAAAAAAGTTCGACCGTTAAAAGATAATTAGAATCAATAGGTGAAAATAGAGAAAATTTAAATCATTTTTAATATATGAGAGACATTGTTGATTCAAATAAATATTTTTACGTAGGCATGAACATTTTACGTGTTAGAAAGAAAAATCAAGTTTACCATTAGTTGTCGATCGTCGGCATTTTAGATTTTACGTTTCTTAAGAAATTAGGAAAATTTATCATAATGCCTTTATTTAGTGTAATCTTGAACTCAAGTTTTCAATAAAATAGAGCCAGAAAATTTACTTATGTGTCCAAAAATAATGGTGTAATACAAAAAAAAAAAAAAAAAAAAAAACATTGTGCTATTTGGGGTTCAAATCCAAAACTTCTCCATTCAAATGGATATCCAGTATCATTGTGTCAAAGACATAACTTTTGCGAATGTATCCAACTTTCAAATATATATCTTTTGAATGCAGAATTTGACATATATATAATGTAATTTTTTGATAAAGGATATTCAACACCTGACGACATATAAATAGGAACGAAAGGAATATGACAATATCTCATTAAATGCTTCAAGCCGACCTATTTTCTTGTTTAACATGAAGATCCAAATACCATCATCATCAATCAATGTCTACGTCAAGCATAAAATAATTCCAAAACCATTTTCATGCTTCAAGCCCATGGCGGACGGAACTAATCCGTTTCTTTACCCAAAATAAATGAATCATGGGCCTCCGCTCAGGGTTGGGCCCATAATTTGGCTCTCCGCAAACTCTCTTTATATGTTTGTTCACTTTTACTCACTCGTGGGGTAATTGTATACGATTGCAGCGAAATAGGCCAGCGAATCATACAATAGTATATGTAAGGTCAGCGAATTATATAATTGTATATGTATAACGAATTATACAGTTATATCTTTGCTATGGAGCGCAAATATGCAAACTTTGTTATAATATACAAATATGAATTTTTTGTTTGCTATATGTGAAAATTGTCCTTTACTTATCAACTTTATTAGTATATTTTCACTTTTAGTATATAAAGAAAAAAAAAGTCAATCAATATGGATAAAGTGACAAAATACAGGACAAGTAAAAGTGAATGGGGAGAATTTTCCCGACAACAAATTAGATACTAATAACATGTGAAATGGAGGAAAAAGGAAACATAGACAAAAGATAGTCTGAGTTTTCTTTTGTCTTAAACATGTCTTCTTCCTTAGTAATACCCCTTTTCGGGGTTGTAGCTACCTGTATTGAAGAGGTTCAATTGAATTTTATTTTTTAATCACTCTTACAAACATTATAAAGTTAATACATATTTTTTTGTGTCTGTATGTATGTATAATCAGTTATATTCCCCTAACATAACGAAAGTTATAGTATAGTGCCAAAAATAACTCAAATTTATTTTCGGTTGCAATTTTGTATCCCATAGCCTGTTTTAAATTTCGTTAGTGCCTAAAGAAGCGCAACCAAATAATGTCATCTTTAAATAATATAGTTTCTTCCTATTTCAAGTCAATTTTGTGATTGATACTTTAATCTACTATCAGCAGCACCAAGTAAGTTAAGTCACCATTGTGCTGATTTACTTGTCACACGACACTACATGTACTGTTAGCAACATGTTTATATGTCAACAGTGACATCTTCAACCTATTGGCTACAAATGAAAGTAGATCAATTTCCAAGTTTTGGAATTTATCATGTTGCTATTATATGACATTTTCAATCAACTACGTTTCAATTCTCATTTAATTGGAATCGTCTAATATATAGATTCTCAATATTAGAGCTTATTATAAGCTTTTGCAATTTTTCGCTTCGACATAATAAAAGAGACAACACACTTATGAGGAACCAAAATCTTGTCGAGTGATTCATATCAATGACAAAAAACAAAATTTTGAAATGAATTCATGTGACCAAACATTCATTGTGGACATATTGGAAGGGTAGGTTATCAATGAGTTGTCCTGCTATTTTGCTTCTCAGAAGGCATGTTAACCATGTTTCCCTTTTAAAAAGTTGGTAAAGAAGATACATGCATGTCATGGAACCCCTCCTTTGATCATCAATCTAAATTTGATCGCGTACATTTTTTTTATAATTGACAACAACAACAACTACAAAATACCCGGTATAGTCCCCACCAAGTAGGGTCCGAGGAGAGTAGAGTGTGTGCAGAAGTAACATAAGTATAAGATATAGCAGATAGTAACAAATGGTAACTACAACAACATAATATGATAGTCACAGAACAAGACAACAAATAATAAGAAAAACCAATGGACCAGAAACTACAAGAGCAATACTACAACTACCCGTAGAATAGACCTCAGTAGAAAATTAGATAGTAATGTCAATAGTCGAGTGAGTTCAGTAGTTTCTCATATACAAAATTATTGGCTCTACAGATATAGTATCATGGAGCAGAAGACAATTGTTCAAGCATCTGAAAGCTTTGCCGCGATGACTGATGAGATATTTAAATGATATAGATGATAAACATCTTCTCTTTGGCTTCACATACTTGAGACTTGTTACTTTATTCTCGTAGGTGAAAATGCTTAAAAGTCTCAGTCCTTCTGTATAAAACACAACAAAAAAGACAGCAATCCTCAGAGGTGAAAAAAGATAACTAAGGACCCTTTTATTATAGATACTCATCTCAAACACTTTATACAAAAAGGAAAACTTTAAACTTGGAACGACACTCGTTCTCCTCTTGCATCCTTCTTTTTACAAGACCTTTCATGTGCCTTCTTCTATATCAAGTTCACAGGATCACCAAACTCTTTGGTGTTCCTCACTTGATTAAAAGTATAAGGCTTTACAAGCGAATGCAAGCTATTTTAACGCAGGATCCTCAAACAGAACGACTCAATCTTGACTAACTTCTTTTGGAGCAGAGGCGCTTATTAACTCTACGCTGCCAGATAGAGCTGCTTCGATATCTTTGGCTTCAGCAGAATCAGCGTACTTAAGGAATTGATCAATATCTGTGCTTCCAGCTCGTCTATGATGATACCATCGTCTATGTGTTTTAGGTTTTCTTTCACTAATTGCAATAGAAATGTCATTTGGAAAGAGGTCTCTTAGAACAAAGGCATGGATGATGGTTGTCACAAGCAGTCCTGTCACTGTGAATGTAGAAAGGGTGCAAAGTATAACAACCAGGCACTTTGTCACAACCGTGTTAACCATGATCGAGTACTTGATCGTGGCAATAGCAGCTCCGGTCATTGGAAAAGTGTAAGCCCACCAAGCCAATGAGAACCTGAAGCCTCGGAAGAAATTAATCCGAACAGCCTGTAAATGAATAAGATAAAGCACAGAGGAAATGGATCAGCTTGCTGTCATGACATAACACAAGAATAGGTTTGAAAAGGGAGTAATATTTACCAGTGAGAAGTAAAGGAACAAGGCAATGAAGTAGGCGATCCGTGCACCAAAATCAAAGGACCCTTGGATATTTGCCCATGCCATAGAAGCAACACTAGGGGCAGCAACAAATAGAAAGAACACAGGATGTAGCTCCTTTGGGAGTGTCTCATTTGTTGGAAGTCTTTGGTAGAGAGTTACAAACAGAACCGTGTAATGAGCCAATCCAACAGCAAAGAAGAAAATCGGTCCTTCTTTAAGTCCCATGGATGCACCAAGCAAGGAACCAACAAAATTTCCCACAACTGAGAGATGATTCGATGGATTGGCTACCTTTGAGAGCCTTCGTTGACCACCAGACATCCATTGTCCGTAAATCTTGAGCTCCAAACATAAGAATGGTGTCATAAGGACATACCATAAAGCATGAGGAAGGTTTTGATAGACTGAAGGTGGAAGTCCAAGTGCTAAGAATAGAAGTGCTATCCATGGAGCAAAGAAGAAGTTAACACGTATCGGGTGGTAGTACTCCCTACGAACTGCTTCAAAGTAGAAAATGATTTTCAGCGCATAAGTGAAAGTAACAATCGCCATCAGGACAACAGAGATCCACCAGAGCACAAGGTTTACATCCATGCTTATGTGGAGGAATTTGGTGGAGGCAGAAGTGGCCAAGGCTTTCCACATTATAGCTTGGCTGCTAACGCCAAGTATGATACCAAACGATGAAATAGGATAACGGAGTAGAAATGGCCATGTCTTGTCCTCTGGAAGGATACTTTCCTCTGAAGCCTGTATAGGAAACATCCAATTCACTATCTTGATTCACACAAATAACTACTAAAAAGACAATCTATTACCCAAAACCAATCGATAAAAGCAGGAAAAACATACCCTTAGCTTATCAAGTTCTGGTCCCTCCAAGGCATCAAAAAATCGATCCACAGGAATATTAACCGGAGTATTAGGTTCCGGTTCAGCACAGGGTTGAGCTACAGACTCTTGTTCTGTTTCCTGGTTCCTATTTCCGCGCAAATTTGATAATTGTCTCTCAAGCCCACCAGACCATGTCTTGAAGCTGTCAAATCTTTTATCCTTCAACTTGCTAATCCTAGGATGCCTAGGAAGTTCACAGCTAGCATGAACTCCAGCTAAAGATGCATTAGTAGTATTAGCTCTCGGCATAGGCTGAGAATAAAACTTAGTTTTACTATCTTTTGATGTAGCAGCAGCAGCAGAATCAGGAGCTTCTATAGACTCAGCAAAACCAACTTTTTTCGGAGTGGGTGGCATGCTAATGGAAACTGCATGAATTTTTTCGCTCTCTCGCTCAGCAGCAGCAGCTTCAGATATCTATAGAAAGATCATAGATGGTATATCTTTAGGCCAATGAAGTGTTACACAGTATGTTACATATCAAGGTTGAAATAAGGTCAATTATACCTCCTACCTTGTTACATGATCAACAACAAACAGAGGTAATTCTACTTTCTTTCGAATAAATTCAAATATATGATCATCTATGTCAACGATAACATCAAAATTATACGTCCTCAACAAAAATTAATGTACAACAGTTTATTATACATCAAGCTAGCGAATAGTACTATATATCCTCTATCAGCAAAAGATGCAGAGTCAATAAAATTGACATATAACCACTAATTAAGCAGGTTAATTGTAATTACTAGTAGCATTAATCAAGATTTTTAAAGAAAAAAAAGATTTACCATAATTGCTGAGTTTGAAGAGTTAGAATCTGGTGCAAGCGCAGACTGATTATTAATATGGTCATTCACTATGGCATCAAAATCATGATCCATTTCAGAACTGATGAATCTGATAAGTGATGGAAGTCCTTCTGGAGTAGCTTCGTTTGCAGGATGAATTTGTTGATCACTTGTTCCCATCCTTATTTAATACGCCTGTAACAACAATATTATTAATTATTCGCACGAAATTAGGAAGCTTCTTCGGTATTTCAACAAAAATCTATTTTTTTCAGTGAACTGGTTCGAAATGACTACGATAAAATCATATCTGATAACACAAATGTCTAATGAATTCACAATGAAAGGAAGTGTTTATTTCTAATAGTGTGATTTAAAACTTTTGAGTTTTTCTATATTTAGACTTGCGTACTCGCACAATCAGCTCACTTAAAAGGTAATATTAATTTACAAGTTCATTTCACTGTCGTGTATTTAAGTTCTAACTTATATATTTTCTTTTTATACTCAACCATAAGAAGAAAGAAAACTTCAACACGCATATTTTAGACAACAGCGCAAACCAAAAGGAGTATCATTTATATAATTTTTTGATAAAGCAAGAACATCGATCATGCACTAATACTCTACTATTTGTTTAGTTATATTTTTAGTTTGTTTTAAAAAAAAAACTCTTTTTTCCCTTTTTACCATTCTTCGAAATCAATTTTCCAATACCACATATTTAAAAAACAAATCGAAAAGTAACATTTTCAAATCAAATATGCCATTAAAAGAAAAAAAAAATTAAAAAGCTAAGATTGATTCAAGTTCTCTTTAACCAATAGTTTCTGGAGAGCAGGTGAACTCTCTAGAATTTGAGCATTTGACATAATATTTTTTTTTTCAAAAAAAATAAAATAGACCAAAAAAAATCACTACTTTACCTTTCTAAACAGTTGTGTTGCTTAAATGCAGACAATGCAATAGAGTCCAATAAGAGTATAAGATTTTAATGTCAATTGCAAAGCAATTTTGATGAGTCCAGCTACAATAATTTATATAAATTGTGGCACTCAAAAAATCTGATTTTTTTTTTCTTTTGAGAGAGGATGAAACAGGAAATATATCTATATATAGGAATATAAAATTTTGGAAGGACCAAAATTTGTTGAGAAAAAAACTACGACTCTGCTAGCCAAAGGAAGGAGTATAAATAGAATTAAATTAGTCATGCAATGTTCTTGGAAGCAGACATCAGTCACATCATGTATTATTACAATTTACAGCTGCCATTTTATTTTTAAAAAATAATAACAATCCGTTCAACAAAACATTAAAACCCCATATGCGACAAGAAAGTCGCAAAATTATTTTTTAACTTTTTTGCTTAGGTGTTTTTCCCTTTCAATTTATGCGAAGGTATCTTATTGAAGTTTAACAGAAAACATAGATATTTTTTAGGTTTGTATAACATTTTATTAAAATTAATATAGGAAATTTGATTAAATTGTTGCTCAATACAAAAAGATATCATTCGATTTAACATGAATTAAGAAAGGAAACTGTGTCGTATAAATTAGAAAGAATGTAATTTTTTTTATAGCAGTCTCTGGTATAAGGTAATCTGATAAATACAATAAAATTATGAGTATTAAAAACAATTGTTTATTTTCAATTTGAGTTAGAGGATTATAAATGAAATAGTACTCTCGCCGGTGAAAGTCTAAATAGTCAATTAATTTAATTATTATTATTCCCCATAAAAATATATTTATTTTATCGGTGTATATGTATATTAAATTATTTAAATATAATGGTTAGGTGAATATAACAAGTACAAGTTGAATATTTGTCCTCCATTGACTGGAGAATGGGTTTGACTTCAAATATTTGCCAACTAATAATGAATAAGTAGAGCAACGTATATAATTAGTAAGGCATAGAGTTGGACAAAAATGTTTAGGAATTTTCAATATTAGTAGCAACAATTCTAACAAATTGGTACTATTAAATTAATGAACAATCATGCCACCTTTTGAAACATTTTACTACAAGGTAGAAACAAAGAAACAACAACTATGATTTTAGAGGTGAACACAAAACTTTGAATTTATGGATTTTAAGGATAAAAAGTATATATAACTAAACATATTAGATTTTAAATAAATTATTTATATATTTTTTTTTGTGAATTATCAAAATAAATCAAAAGTCTTGGATTAAAATTATTAAAATCTAACGAAAACCGTACGTAAAACTTAAAATTCGTAAACATTAAAGTCAATATACACAGATAAATCACGAACTATTAGTTCCAATTGTGAATCATGTCAACCTAACCCTAAAATACTAGATAAAAATTAGCTAGTCTAAAATTTGGCTAAAAAGATAACGATTAATGCGAAAAACAAAATTGAAGAAAGAGACAGCTCAAAAAATTAATACAGTATTACGACAGAATTATTTATAATTTATTATAAAATAAGTAGTACTATTTTATATTTGGACAAGTAAACTAATGAAGCATGCAGGTCTGGTAATTACATCATTTTTTTTGTACTTGTTAGAACATGAGACATCGGAGGTTCTTGACAAAAAATAAAAAAATTATATTCCATAGTTCTCCATTTAAACTAGTTTACTATTAACGTCACATAATCATCAAAGATTTAACATAATAAATATAATATAGATCAACGGACTCAATAGGTGACAACAAAAACAACCTGTGACAAATTAATATTACAAGATATTTTCCCTTCCATGAAAAATATTATAGGTCTATATCAATGCTCAATTAATGTAACAAATTTGTCAACCTGCATTGATTGAAGACTATAGAGTAAGGGAAAAAAAAAATTCCAAATTTAAATTTTAGAAAAAATTTCATTACCTCAGAAAAAATAGACTAGCCCACAGGTAGATTTTATTTTTTTTTTAACATAAAAGGAATATCTTACCGTGAATTGAGGAGAAGCTTAGAAACTTATACACGGAAATTAAAGAATTAATGGACAACTCATGAGTTGATGGGTCAAACATGTTATGCACAAAGAGATTATATACACACATAGAGAGTCCCCACTGTACAGCAAAGAAGAGTACTATTCATTTATTTATATAAAAAATATATATATATTTGAAGTTGATCACCCACCAAGTAATGGTCCCGAGGAAAGAGGATCGTGGTGAAGTGATAAACGTTTATTTGTTTTTAATCATAAGTTTCAGGTTCAGTCTCAAAGATATAAAGTTATTTTTTTAGAGGTAATTTTACCTCTAATAATGAGAAACTTTTCGATGTAAATTTGTGATTTTTCCGATGCAGAAGTAAATTTAATTAGACTTCTATTTAGATATCATATCATACATTGTATAGGAAAAAGATATAGTCCCTCGACTATGGCGATTAATTTCACCTTGTTATGATTTTTTTTTTGGAAAGAGATAATCAAAGCCGGAAAGTAGAAAATAAAAATTTAAATCTTTGCATATAAAATTTACTATCATAAAAAAAAAAATTTATAGACATATAAACATAGTAGATTCCTCGAACAATTCTTAAAAGAAAAAAAATTGATGTACAAAATGTTACTCTGTTGCTAACAATAAAGTTGATTCTAATAACGTATCATTTTTTTTATGAAAAAAAAATAAAATCAACGTAGAGTTAATTGTTGTTTTTTCATCTATACCTTTATTCTAATAATTTTGAAAAGAAATTAATGTGGTGAAAGAAATAATAGTACTATTAAATTGAGGACTTTGAATTAAATACAAGTAACTTTTTATTATTATTTCGTTTACTTTGATTATCTTTACTATTTAAAGTAATTTTCTTTCTTCAACATATTCATCGTAGCTCTTAACTTTGTCTAAATTTTGTTTTTAAAAAATTATTTTTGTTAGACTCGAAAGTCTACCTTAAAACAATTTATCTATCCTAGAAATATAGAAATAAGGTTCACACCTTCCTCATATCCCATTATATTTAGGAATATATAAATAAGGTTTACACCTTCCTCATATCCCATTATGAAAATATGCTAGATATGTGTTTGTTATTGAATAAATAAAGATATCTACTCAAATAATCATTTATTCCTTTTAGTTAATATTTTCTGGGTATGAAAAAATGAAACATATATAATTTAAATGTTTTAAGTGCCTCATTGGTGTTCAATTCTTAATTCATACTTAACACAACTCAATTTGAAATATCCTGTTTTCAACTTTGCTTCAAATAGTATTGTTTTGTTATGTCTTTGCTTGAAACAGCGAGCGTTTATCAAAAATACTCTCTATATTCATAAGATAAAAGTAAGTTTGTATCTATACAACACTTTTTTCATATTCGACTTGTGAAATTACACTGAACATATTATTATTATTATTTATTTATATATATATATATATATATACAAGTAAACCAGAACGGAGGGAGTATTTGAACCTTATAGTCTCTTAAATATATCAAGTATATATGATATTGTAAATTCTTCTTAAAATAGATTTTATTTTATTTTACAAAAAAAAAACATAAATAAAACCATGATCTCATAGTGAGAAATCAGCCTCTTCTCATCACACATTTAATCCATTTTAATTAAGGTGTTTTAAAATTCTCCTCTCTTTTTTTCAACACGAATTAAGCATGTTGTTGGCATCAATTTGCTTGAAACAACGTACGTACGTTAAGAAAATATGGACTTGTCTAATATTTGTTAAGAATGAAGCGTTCACATTATTTCACATGAAAGAAAAGACGCCGTACAAACTAAAGCATAAAAACACAGGAATATATTACGTTCTCATGTCTCCGTTGATGGGTGATGCTTTTCAGTTTTCAGAGTTGAACAATTTAAGTTTAATAAAAAATATGAGCACGAAATCTTCAATTTATTTAAAAAATAAAATTTATATATTTCTAAACTACGTAAAAAATACTATATATCAAAATTCTTAATAATTCAAATTAATGAAAAACTTATTAAAATCTCGAAATCCAAGTGGATCCAATAGGAGGAGTTTAATTTGTCGAAACCTAGGAGTGCAATTTGTTTACGTACGACATAATAAAGCGTGTTCAAAACGGGTGCATGCCTATAGAGAGAGAGCAAGTGGAATAAAGGGACAACGTACATTGAGTAGGTTTAGTGGAAATCATAGTGGAAACTACAAATAAAGCGGTGGTATTCGATATTTATATCGATGATATATATATGTATGATGTAATGTAAAATGATAAATAAAATTTTGTTATAATTATAATATTTATTTAAAATTTCATGATTGTTAATACTAATAACAAGGCATTATTATATATGTATACCACATTTGATGTTTGGTTTTGATTGAATTGTTATTACAAAATACGCTAAAAAAAAATAACTTTATAATTTTGTGTATATCAAGAAGGAGGAAATGTACTTATTTTTTACCAATTTAACCAAAAAATAAATAAATAGAAATAGTATGATGAATATAAAAAAGGTAAATATTTTGGTAGTCTTTCTTTGTAATATGAACATAAATGATTGACATTATTTAAATATAATTTTTTCTTTTAGATATCTGTATTTGAAATTTATCATGTGCGTGATATCAATGATTATAATTGTCATAAGTATTTTCATTTTTTATTGTATACATAATATTTTTCTCAATATAATATAAAAATTTAATTATAGACAAAATCATATTTTCATAACTGTATTTGAACAAGTTTATTATAAAAGGGTAATTTTACGAAGAGTGTACTGCTGTAATTAATTTCACTGCTATTGTAAGCAGAATAGTATTATAAATTGAGAAAAATTAAATATAACACAAAAAAATAATTCTAGAAAAAATTATATTATCATTAATAATATTATATTACTATAACGTTACGAATGGATGATATAACAATATCTGACGGTAGGATTGAATAAATATACAGGCTACCACAGTATAAAAATGATCTTTTTTTATAAAAAAAACAAGAGTACATCTAACACCTTAAAACTGTCTTATATGAATTCATCATTTGTTTTAACATACTCATCATAATGTTATATGATTACATCGTATATATTATTATTATTTTATGTACACTAAACTTTGATAAAATTTACAATCTATATCATTAGTAAACATTGTCGCTAAAATCTAGATTGGATTCTACTTTGTTTTGAGCACCATGTAACATAATTAAACAACTCGATAACCTAATAGTATTACGTGGGAAACACTAATTATAGAGGATCAAAAGCGGATTTATGTATTTACAAGAACTCAATTAGATTTTGTGTAATTTTTTTTATTTTTATATCTATAAGAAAAAAACATCAAATATTTATATAAATATATGACTCTAGATCCAATTATTATCATATATTAACTCAAATTTATCGTACGATATCATAAATTTTAAATTTTAAATCCGTATCTGCGGCCCGAGCAGAGGATATTGCTTCTAGTGACATGAGAAAAAGTAGTCATTGTCTAAGAATTGAAATAAAGGGAACTCCACTATACTTTATATAGCATGACGAATTACAAGTTGCTCATTGCAATGAGTTGGTTGTAGACATATATACAGAAAAAGTGGAGATTCAATTCAAATAAATCCACCATTTTTTACTCAAACAATTAGGTTCTTTCTTAAATAAATCAAAGTTAACTTATGTTGATACTTGTAATAAGTGGAGTTCTGACTCTGAATATGCCCACCACATAGGAATTGGTCCAATCTTTTTTCAGAATTTATTGCGTAATTTTTGTGTTTCTTGTTTGGAACTTGGCCTCCAACGTATTTCGAAATACGTGTGATCAAAATTAAATATAATTTATTTTAGATAAAATCTATTTAAATAGGTTTGTATGTATATGGAATACATAAAATATATGTATTTAATGTAATTCATATGTATTAGGAATACATACGAATTTCACTCGTCTCTCTTCTTATTTTTGTATATCTAGTAGTAAAAATATGTATATCTAGATATATTTTCTTCAATATATAATAAGAAATTTTTAATTAGCAAAAAAATTCATAATATTTTAAAAATACAGTATATATGATAGTACATTTATATTATTTATTTATTTATTGGTGTGGGGTGACCGGAAAATACCTAAAATTAAAGCTGGTCACAACACATGCAGTTGACAAAATTTTGCTCTCGTCCACCAAAGACAAATAAAATCCACTTTACCCTTTTATCTTCATTTTCTAAGATTATCTTTTTAGTGCTTAAAGATCTGATGTTAATTATTTTATTGGTGAAATAAAAAAAAAATCATCCTTTTTAGTAAGTTTATCTTAAACTAAATTTTCCCAAAAAAAGGTTATAATCGAACAAGTGGGATCGAGAAAATGACTTTATAACATTTACGTATCACAAGTCATTTTTATAGTAATTGTTTTTTGAAAAAATATTTCTACAAAATAGCAATATATTAATTTGGCTAAACGTCTAAAGATTATTGCGAAAAGCTCATTTTTCAGCTTTTAGAAAAAAATTTCTATGACTATATTTGAAAATACGTACTTTTAAAATTATCTCGATCGTTACCTTTATTAATTCTCCTGAAAAAAATTAAGAACTCTTAAGAACTTAGATAAACAAACTATAAAATATCATATACCTATATACTCACTAGCTAGAGAACAAACGTTTGGAAAAAAGAAGAAGAAGAAGGTAACAAGTAGTACACGTTACAATTGTTTTGCAGAAATAACATAATTGTTGTTATATTATATTAAGCAAGAATAATAAATATGAAAATTTATAATAAATATTTTTATAGAATGTTGTTAAAGATTTTAGCGATCCAAGTGCAATAACATTAACATAATTGCTGATTAATATTTTTACGACAATAAATATTATTCTCCCGTCCATTTGTATTTGTCATATTGCGCTTTTGAAAGTCAATTTGATTAATTTTTAAAGTTAAATTAGATAACATTTTAATTCGATATTTAAACAAAAAAATTTAGATATTCAAAAACTATATGAAAAGTACTACAAATTGTAATTTTTTGCATATCAATATGATGAAAAAATACATCTTAAAATGTTAGTTAAAGTTCTTGTATTTTAATTCTTAATAAACGGATAAAGTACCCTTAAAAGAAAATTTTATTGATACTAAGCTAGCGTTTGGCCATAGATTTTCAAATATTCTTGGCAAATATTATTTGGGTGAAAATTTGGATGAAATTTCACCATGTGTTTAGCCATAAAATTTGGGAAATATATTTCACCTTTTTAGAAAAATATGATTTATACACACAAGTTTTAAAAACTATCAAAATTAACTAAAATTTTGTATTACAAGTCAATGAATGTTCGTTACAACAATAACAAATAATGTTCATGACACTAAAGCAATGTGGTAATTTGGAGCGAGCGCAACAAGAATTATTCCACACATCGTGAAGTAGACAAAGTACATGACTTTGTTACCTAAAGCCAATTTTTAATAATTTTCATCAACAGTCATATCATTATTTAATATTCACTACATATTTCATCACTATTTTGGCGTTCACGTAAAAAATGATATAATACAACGCAAGCAGCTACCAGAGAGGGTGTTTTTGTAAAAGATAAAAGATTTGGGTAAAATTTTAATTTTTAAAATATCCCAAATAATGAGATTTGGCTCAAATACTAGAAAAAACTAGTATTTGAAAATTTGGGATATTTGCCAAAAATATTTGCCAAATAATGGCAAATTGTATGGACAAACATTATTTGCCAAATTTTTTCCAAATATTATTTGTAAAATTTATGGTCAAACGGGCATATTTCTCGCATAATAACAATAATTTTTTTTAGGTAAAACATTTTTCAAATACTCCTATTTTATGAAATTACTTTTGTGTCATATTCAACTCAAACGGGCAAGCGAAATTTTTTTAAGCAAGTTACTTTATTGATACATTTATTGAATACTAAGAGACACTAATTAAGAAGGTGTCTTTTATGTATACATTCGTACACAATTTTAGAATCAAAAGTAAATGGTATTTACTGTTTGTGCAATTTTTATCGTTAATTATGCACAATTTATTTAGTGTTGATATTGGAGTCAATAACAAAAGTAAATTTTTCACCAAAAGAGTTTATCCTACTATAAGATAAAAATCATATACACTTTTCAATTTTTGATTTAAAATTAAAACTCCTCAATTTTACATATAAACCTCTCCCTAGTTTATTTTATTTATTTTTAAAAATATCTATTTAACCTTTATATTATAACTTTAAGTCTACTATATATTCAATCTAAAAATATAAATAAATCAACTTTCAATATATATACTTATAATCTTTCGATGAAAAAGATGTGAATAAAGTACCTTTCTATCTCTGTCCGGACCAACTACTTGTAAATATAGTTCTATTAAGTATGTCCGAGACTTTAAGCTTTTTAAAGCCCATAAATTTACTCTAAATTCTTTACGTGAGACGTGTTATCATTTATCATTTCTCTCACTAATAACATTTAATTTTATTAAAGTCATGCAATTTGACATTAAAAGTATTTGATTTTTTCCGATAACTAAATGTTTTTGTCCATAACTCAAAAGACATTTTAGGTCAATTCACAGATGTCAAATCAATTCACTAATATCATAAGTAATATTTATTAGCTTTTTTCTTTCTATATTTTTTGTGTCTATCTATTTTCCAATTAAAAATGTTTTCTTTATATATATATTCTAAATAAAAGTATAGTAATTTGTCTACCACAATTATTTATACCAATTTAAAGGTACTACCGTTAATAGATCCGTATTCTAAGATATGTTATACCCTTTCATAAATTGGACCACACATAATTTGTATAGTAGTGAGTATATTTTTTTGGTTTACATCACATTCAATTTTAAGCCAATTATATATAAAGTTGCTATAGGAAAAAAAGGAAGAGTAATTGTCTCATTAATAAATGGGGACCTAAGTGAAAAAAGACAGATTTGTAGATTTGAATATAATCGTGATATTTTTGGAATTGGGAATAGGACTAGAAATAGGAATAGGAATAAGAAAGAAAAATAAAACTAAGCACCACCTCCTCGACACATATAGTTCGATCAAATTTATTATAATAATCATATATGTTGCACTTAAATATACAATATATATATATATATATATATATACACATTTTTTGGCTACTTAGTACTCTGTAAACTAGATCATTCAAAGACATTGGAAGGTAATTCTCTCAACTATATATCATCTATAATAAAAATTCATCCCTATAGTCTTGATAAAGTATGATTTATTTTTCTTTTTTATGTATGTAAAAAAAAATTAAGAAAATTAATAGAGTACTATTATTTGGTCCTACCAAAAACTTATGTTAGGTAGCTTCTTTTTGTCCTAATATATATAATTGTGTCATCTACTTTTACCTAACAACATAACATACGTAGCATTTTTCACAATATCTCAAAACACAGATAGCTAAGAGTTTGTTAAGTTTGGCATAATTAAACTCTTGTCCTCTATTACTTTACTAATCCATTCACATTAGTAATCTATAATAAAATTATAGGAGAATGTTATATTCATTCCATTTTACTATTTATTAGCTTTATGACTTTCATTGAGCTTTATAGCAAAAGCCATCCAAAATATTGCTTTCCTCAGCTTGCACTATGTATAATCCTCATGTGTATATCTCATTCAATATAAAAAAAAAAAAAAGTCTCTCAATTAACCTTTTCATCCACCTCTACTAAAGCAAAGTGATGTGTCCATTCATAGACCCAAAAACTATTTCATATCATAATTTTATTAGAATTAGATCCATCTCAAATTTTAGTTCGCTCGATTTTAAGTCTCGTACTATATTATTCATGGTCATTGGTCTAGATGTCAGTCCTAGCGAGGTGTGTGATGGGGTAATTTGAAGTCCCACACATTGATTATATGAAAAATCCTGGACAATTTGCATTAAATGTTTTTATTTTCCAACGAAACTAAACACTTTTTTCGAATAATAAATTGGCTTTACCTCATTTATGGGTGCAACTTTTTGACTATCTTAAGTTTTGTCTTGTGTTTAATAATGAGTATTATTTAGTTCTAGGATTACTTTACGTGTTATCTATATTTAAAAGGTGGAATAAGTTATATGTGTATATACCTAATATACGTTTTATCTCGTGAAGTTTTGTAGATTGATTTCAACTCTGAATTTTGATTCAAACTAGTCTTCCTAAAAATAATTATATAGCCAGATGTTTTCAATGAATTTCTGGCAGGCTGGCACATCCAAGAAATTCATGCGTGATATACATGATATATACATGTGATATATTATCGCGGTGATGTTTTCCGAGCGATTTTACTCTGAGTATCAACTCCAAATAACATCCAATCTTATACAGAATTTATAATTTACCGAGGGGTGGTTAAAGAAGAAAACTTGGGTTTGTTGAAAAGAAAATGTGAAGAAAGAAAAAGATTGAAGTTATAGGAATTAATTATCATGACCTTATTTGTTTCATGCAAAGCAAAACAAAATCAATTCAAATCCGGAATCAATTCATAGAGAGAAATTAGATAATTTAAAGTTGGTATTAGACTCACTGTTTTGAAGGCAGGGGCGCGATACGTTTTAAGCAATATTGAGTGAGACGTAAATTTCGAGACACGAAGGGTTAGTCTGTTGGATCTAGGAGGCGTAGTTTTATGTATATTCAATTTCATAATTTTATTACTAATATCTTAATCATTTTATAAATAAATTTTAATAAAAATCTATAATATATAGAAAAAAAATATTATGATTTTTATTTGAGAAATGTATTAATACCCAATTATAGAGAAAAAAAAGTAATCAATTACTATTTGAGAAAAAAATCATCACATTAATAATAAAAAACACGATTAAAGGAAAACAAAGGTTCAAAATTTTAAAAGGCGTACGCTTTTACAGATGAAGCTTACGCCCCAAATTCTAGGATTGACACCCTATAGATCTATGTCTCAATTTGCATCCCGAAACGTTTATGATATGCCCCATACCGAGCCTCACCCGAAACTCGCCCCAAAAAGCGTTTTCAATAGCACTAGACTACTACCTAAATAGTTTTACAAATGAATACAAGTTAAATAACGGTGTCCGGATAGGAAACGCCGTGAAATTCTTACAATAAAATAGGAAAAATTTGTATATAACACAAGCTATTAATTCAAATTAAATGTTATAACCATAGTTTGATTTAATTGTACCCCATAACAAACTGTTATTATTTCCGTCTCTTCTGGTGAGTCACGCTCACCACTCTCATTCTCTCCCTCGCTCTCTCGCTTTTATACAAAACAAATGTATAAATTGTGTTTGTGTTTGTGTTTGTGTTGTATAAAGCGAGAGAAAATTCTATATATAGATATATTTTCGTTTCCCTCTCCCAGATCTTGCTCGCCACTCTTCAAGATCTCGCTTGCTCACTCGCTTCTCTCACTTTATAAAAAAAACCACATGCATAAAATGAGTTTGTGTTTGTACAAAGTGAGAGAAAATTGTATATATACATATATTTTTGTTTCCCTCTCTCCCAGATCTGGCTCGCTACTCCCCAAATCTCGCTTTCTCATTCGCCTCTCTCACTTTGTACAAACATAAACATATACATTGTGTCTGTTTTGTATAAAGTAAGAGAGATTGTATGTATATACAAATACAAATGCACATATTTTCTTTCTATAAACCTATGATTATACAAATGTGATCTTTCTCTGTCCAGTTTTTTTTTTTTTTTTATCTTTCTCTCTTTCTTGCTTTATGAAAACATAAATTATATAATTGATCTTTTGTATATGTATACCAAAGCAGATTATACAACTGATTTCTTTTGTATATGTATAGCGAAGTTATACAACTGTTTTCTTTTGTATATATATAAATACATATTAATGTTTGCCATGAAACACAATTATACAAACTATAACTATAAGTCTATAATATACAAATATAATTTTATATTTGCTGTGAAAGTTACTCAATAAAATAGGATCGCATAGAGGCCCAAATTCGTAAGAAGATCCAAGTTAAGCAATTGAGCTTTTGTGTAGGCCCAATACAAACCCGCAAAGTCAAATTGAAAAGAAAAAGGGGAATTTTTTAAAATGTCAATATTTTAACATTTAAGAGGGTTCATTAACAACACTTTCAATATTTAGTAAAAATGTCAAAATTTAAGTTTGTTATGTATTTTATTTATGTTCTTATTGTTTATTTTATTTTAAAAAAATATAATTTTTATATAACAGATTGAGAGGAATTTAGGAGAGATTATTATTTTTAAAAAGGAACAAATGTTAAAAGTTTCATCAGTTACAATTTATTAAAATACACCAACTTTTATCTATTTCTTTCTTTTTTTCATCATGTTATAAAAAATTCTTTTTTTTTCTCCATTGTTCTAAAAAAATTCAATATCCAATTCTGATAATCTTTTTTTTTGTTTCTAAACACTTTTATTAACAAAAATAAATATCCAATTTTCACTAATTATTGTTATAAAAATCACGAAATTAAAGAAGTACCACATCTATAAAATTTCAATATCAATTTTTCACTAATTATTGTTATGAAAATCATAATCAAAAAATATAATATCTCATTCTCACTAATTATTATTATGAAACTTTATGATGATACATTATAGTTTTATCTATTAAATTTATTTATTTTTTAATTTAGAAACTTGAACACCTATAATTATTTGTAATTGCCATACTTTTCTCACAGTGTATTTGTTTTATTTTTTAAAATTTTGTATCCTTGCTTAAATTGTATTTATTCCAATATGTATACCGTTTGTATTAGTATCCATTCTAGTTTTCATGTTGCATTTTTTATAATGAAGCTTGTATTTCTTTATTAGTTTGTATTCATTACAGTAAGTATGTCAAATAAAATGTAGCTATTTAAGAAATACATTTGTATTCGTATATACTTTTCACTGTGTATTTATTTTTCTTTTCAAAATCTTGTTTCATTTTCTAAGTCGTATTCATTCCAATATGTCTATTATTTGTATTTGTATTAGAATACAAACAAACTAATAGAAAGTTGTTCTTCTTATAAATAAAATACATAACTAGTTGACATATATTTGGATGAATACAAATTAGGGACAAATACAAGATTCATAAACCATGCAACATGAAATTTTTAATAAATACAAATATTGATAGTATACATAGTGATTTGAATACAAATTGAGAAAGTATACCAAATTCTAAAAAAGAACTATAAATACAAAACAAACTAATAGAAAATTGTTCAAAACTATCCGATCTTCGTCGTCTTTTTTCAAGATCCTCACGAGTAGACAAAGATTCTACATTTGCATTCTGAATTTGAGGAAGGTTTTTTACACCAATGACTCTTGTAAATGTTGTTACCCTCTTTCTTCCCTCATTTTAGCAGCGGATCATACATTATACACTATTTGTTAAGTAATAAATAGAAAAGGATGAAAAATCACCAGAAATTGATTGATTAAGATGAATACTTCTAGTAAGCCTCTTGGATTCAACCATTGGAGAGTAAATCATAACGGAAATTGAAAAATACAAACAACATTATTTTAAGATTTAAACAAAAATAAAATTAGAAACGAAATCTGAAAATAAGATAAAGATTAGAGATACCTTAATCAAAGAGATTCTTGTTGATCCAATTTTGGATTAAAAAAACAACCAAAATATATGGCAGAAAAATATTTGCAACTTGAATGTTGGAGGAAAATCAGAAAAGATAACCATGAGAGAGAGAGAAAATTAAATGGGAGAGAGAATTAATAATTTGAAAAGATAAATATGAGATAGAATATTCTTTTTTAAAAAAAAGATATATCGAATTAATTGAAAAAGAGAGATAAAATAGGAGGAAAATTGGGATACATAAATTTTTTAAAATAATGACATTTTTGACATTAATGCTAATATTTATAAAGTATGGATATTTTTACTAAATATATTATTTATTTTGACTAGTTTACTAATTTTTTGTGTATTGGATGGGCTAATTAGAGAGTTGACAATGATATATAACACCTGGGCGGACCGGTCGACCCATCCCAAAGTCCGACCTTTTTAATTGCTCTAACTTAAATATACTTTACTGGAGCTGGAATTACCACGATTGTTGGCATCAAACTTGCCTACAATGGATCCTCATTAAGGGCGAAACTGGCCTTCCGTGCACCTCGAGTGTGTTAGCACTAAAATAAGCAGGTGTAATGCGGAAGTTAGCAAAAAACAAATCTCAAAAGACCATGAGCGAGAAGACAAACTAGAAATTTACTAAAAGACACAAAGATTTAACGTGGTTCAATCAATCGTCCTACGTCCACAAAGGAGATAAGCAATACTTTATAAATATGAAAAAGTACAAAATAAAGAGAGAAATAATCTCAACCAATTCACTCGGAATATATGGAAGGTTCAGACAAGTCATAACGTATCACAATTGTGTCCTACAAATTTCCCCACAAACCAAAACTCTCAAAGTCCTAGCACTACATTGTGAATGTTGATTAAGTTTGAACGAAAGAACCTCTATTTATAGAGTCCTGAACCTTTTCTTACAAGAAAAGTACTAGCCAAATGTGAAGATATTATGTTTTCCTTTTTCTACCCAACAAAGTGCGTGACTGGTCGAACACCGCGATAAGTGATGATTGAAACTCATCTCTTGTTCTCGTGACCAAAACCCATCTCTTATCATTAGCATTACGCGATAGAACTCGCACACGAGCTTCAGCTTGTGGAAAACTACTAGTAACTAGCTAGTTTGGTGATAGGACTAAAGAAACAGTAACAACCATTCTTAAAGTCTAAAACATGTTCTTAAATTAACGTGCTATATAAACAATTTGTATCCATTGAAAGAAAATAAATCAACTAGTGGTTTCGTTTGTTGTTTGGAAAAAAAAAGTCCCAATTATAATTGGTATGGTTTGAATTTAACTAAAAAATTCAAATCAAACATAACTAGCTCGACTTTATATATATATATATATATATATATATATATATATATATATATATATATATATATATATATATATATATTTTAGTGTAAGCTATAAAATATTTCTATTAACTTTTTTATAGCTTTTGTCTTTTAACATATTATGTCAAGCACTCAAGCTTGGACCTAAAATTTTGAATGGTCCAAAATAATTTATTGCTCAGGGATACATGTTATTTATTCAAAAAAAGTCCAAATCAAATCAATTGATGCTAACAAAAGAAATAATTTAACACTAGAAATAACAATAATATTAGGTACTCTTTTTAGCGAATGTGTTGTCTACTGTCACTGAAAAGGGTAGATGCAGCTAAACTAATAGTTGCGCACTCGTCTAAATATATAGTACGTTCAACGTGAAAGATAAATTTATTTATAAAAAACTATTAAAACTGTAATATAAACTCATAATTTTAAAAAATACAACAGGTTATGATAAAAAAAATGAATCCATAAAATTTAAATTTTGGACCCGCTCACTAAGTTGTGGGAGCGATATTTTCAAGCAAATTTCTCATTCTAGTCTTTGCTTTATATATATAAAAATATAAATATAATGATTAGACATTGTTGTTTGATAGTAACTCCAAAGGAATGGGTGGTATAATTAATAGCATATAATATGAGAGTCGTAGTCAATAATTGGATACAAGTTGGGCAAACAAAGCATGGGTGTGGTACCCTATCAACGTAGCAATGCAACATGCTGTGGTTAATTAATAATCTAAATTAACTATTTCAATTCTGGCATTTTATATCATGACAACCTTGAAATATTGGCCTTTGGCCCAAGAAATGGCTCATTAACAAATTGAATCTTAACAATTTCTTTAATATCTCTCCCATCAATACAATATTTGTGGCTTTCATATGACTTGAAAACTTTTTGAGGGGCCTGATTTGATATTTCATTGTCCTATACCAAAAAAAAAAAGAACTGTTTTGGTCCTAAAAGTGACTAGAATTGTTTATTACATCTACTTTTTTCTTCCCATTCTTGTTCATTGTCAAGTATTCACATTAAAGTCTCAAAAATTCTAATGAAATCGCACGTTTCAAAGTAAAACTCTCAATTTTGCATGGATTGGAGTTTGAGTCTAAGATATTGTGATTATGGGTAAAGGAGTATGCATCAGTTGTTACAAGCTTTGTTAGTGAATGTTAGTATAATATACCACAAATATAATAAATTACAGTAAAAGTATAATAACAAAAATGTGTAAATAAATTTTTGTAGGCTGATGCATAGATATTTCACTCTCTTTAAAGAGATTTAAGTTCAGAGCGGTATAATTTATATCGTTTCAACAATGTGTCTCTTGACTTGTCCCCTCCAGGATACAACTATCTAACAATTTCGTACAATTCAAGTAACTCATGATTAGTTGAAGAGTATAAAGGTCCACAAAATGAACATTTTCCTTCGATACATATATATTTGTGTTTGTATAGACTTTAGAATATTTTTCTATGTCTGAACTCTCTCTTTCGCTACACTAATCTCAATATTAACATTATATATTATTATTCATTTTTTTCACTTTATATTTTCTTGTATATTTCTTGTTTTTTGCAACACAAAGAAAAATCACATTATTTACCGGTGAAGTATTCTTCCTTACCGTGGATAGAAAGATAATGAGTAGTAAATTTGATAAATGAATCGCCCAAAGCTTATATAAGTTATAAAGTATAAGACTATATATTTGCTTTGCATCACATGGGTCGGCTCTTATGTTTGGAAAATCAACTTATTACGAAACTATATTATTGATTCATATAATAATTTTTTCAATAAAATAAAATGTTAAATTGATAAAATTTTGCTTCAAAATAATATTTTAAAAAAGTATTTGAAAAGATTATTTATAAAAAATAATTAAGTAATAATTTACGTCTAAATTTTTTAAAAAAAATAGATAATACAAATAAAATTTATTTAAATTTTAAGCTTCTAATTAAAATTTTGCAGGCTTCAAATTATGTTAAGCCGCCTGATCAAAAGTTACTTCGGTTGCTACTGTTGATTTGAATAATAAGCAGTAGAAGTTGTTGAAGTAATCACTTCATTTATAGTATTTGAATTTCGGATAGATATTGTAGTTTTTTTCAAATTTTCATTAATATTTTGAGCCCTTTTTGCGACACAATTTTTTTAAAAAAAGTAATACATAACTTTTTTTTTGATAAATTGGTGTTTGGATCTGATTTACTCGGCTTGATTAATTTCACAATATATCTAATACCTCACATAAAAATAGATGCCAAGTAATGTTATTCAGGCTAAGCTTGTGTACAACTCGACGAATTTAATGACATGGAACCACTAACACAGCTACCAAGCAGTGGTCTTTAAGAAAGTTTTCACATAACTCAATCTAATTTTGTCAGATATATACCTTTCATTAGTACTATCGAGTAATTCATCTGGACAAATAAAAGAATTAATCTAATATTTTTCTCTAATTAAACTTTAATTCTTAGCTCACATTGTTATTTTGATATATATAGTGGCAAAAAATTGTTCAAAAATACAAAAACATGTTATTTATATATTTTGTTGAATTATTCTTTCAAATTTTTAAATTTAGCCACTAAACAATACCTTCTCACCAGCTATAATATGGAACACTTTTAAGGCCTAAATAAAATATATATGCATTAAAAATTTCACCAAGGTTTCATTAGTTATGGGAATTTTAATAGTTTCATAAGTAATAAATACTAGCTAGACTCCTAATACTACAATCGAGACTGACAATGAGTATTCTAGTAAATTAAGTATATATAAGATTACTACTATAATTAAGCAACTAATCATTCTAAAAATAACACTAATGATGATAATAATAATAGATGCAACATCTGAACACTATCACTACTGACACAAGTTTTCAGATTGTTTAATTGATTAAATATCTAAATATTTACATTATTGACGATGGTTATTTTCATATTTATTCCCCTTCTCATTTCTCTTTCCGTTTTTTGAAGAAAAAAACATAACTTTTTAATTATTTTTTTTCCAAATTGAAAGTCTATTTTGTTGAATTTTATTTGCCCTAAATTTCTTACCATAAATAAGTTTTCCTTTTAGGAAAATATTTTGGATTGACTAATCATTTTTTTTGGTAGGAAAATGTTTAGGACTCTATAAATAGAGACATGTTCTTTTTAACTTAATCAGCATTCACAGTGTAGTCTTAAAGACTTTGAGAGTTTTGATTAGGGTGAGAATTTATGGTTCACAAGCTTGATACGTTATCACTTGTGTGAACCTCCCATATATTCTGAGTGAATTGGTTGAGGTTGTTTTTCTCTGTATTTTGTACTCTCATATTTATAGTGAATTGCTCATCTTCTTTGTGGACGTAGGTCGATTGACCGAACCACATTAAATTTTGTGTCTTTTGGTATATTTCTCGTTTTCTTACTCGTGATCTTTCAAGATTTACTTTGCTAACTTCCACATTTACACCTACTTATTTTCGATCCTAACACATTTTTCTTTTCCATGACCATGTTGGCATCCTATAGCCAACATGAAACTTACACTATTACTAGTAATTAAAAAAACTTAGAAAGCTACGTTGATTAACAAAAAGCAAGTTCCTCTCTCACTAAGATAGCCACTTCTAGGAGAAAATAAAATTCAAGACTCTCATTTGACTTTAACGTGATTTGCTTTTAGTGTGTGTTACATTGTCAACAATTAAATGGATGTGTAAGTGGGGAATAAAATAGGTTTAAATATAATATTCTGTTAGTTTATTAGTGGTCTATATCACTATCAACGTAATTTAGGAAAAGTTCTTCTTTCCCACTTACCGATGGCCAAAAGCACTATCACCAAAAAAATAAAAAATTTAGCGATAATAAAATTGATATTAGTAAAGAAAATAAATTTTTTATCGCATTATTAAGTATCATTAAAATTAATATCGTTGGAGGCTTTAGAATTATACATAAAAAGTGTTAATTGTTATTAAAAATATATATTTAATAATTGCCACAAATAATCATTTTTAATATAGCGAAGCTTTATAAAAATTTTGTTTATCATTATTCATATTTATATGAAGATGAAACGTTTGAGATTATAAGTTTCAAATCTTGTACCTACATAAATGTATTGTCAGTTTAAGATCACAATTTCATAAATTTTTGAGTTTTTGTTTTTAATCAAATTATATCCTATAAATTAGAATAGACTGGATAGTAATAATTGAGAATTGTCAAAGAATATATATATAAAAGCCACCAATGCCTTATTATAAATACTTTATCTAAAAGTACTCATCAGTTTAGATGTTTAAAACAAAAGTTTAAAAAAAAATTGAGATAGAAAAAGGAAAAACGAAGAGGGAATTATACTGTGAGGAAATTATAACACACAAATAAAAGAAATTTTCAATGAATATATTATATTTTAAGATATAAATAATAATATTATAATCAAATGTCCCTCCTAACTAATACTTATATTTATTTTATTTTTTAAAATATAACTAAAAAAATATAAAAAAAAATATTTTAAGACGGATCACTATGTATCCTTAACCAGTAGTTTAGAAGTTGACACACATTTGACCTTTCCTAATAGTAATTGTCGGTCATCATTAACAAATATTATAACTATAACAACTCTTCTTTTCCTTTGCGCATGCATTAATAGTTAAATTTGTTTTTGTGTAATAGCATATAAATTATATAAAATAGGTAAATTACATTAAGTATAGCATTATGAACTCGACTTAAAAATAATTAGTTAAAGAAATCAATTTCTAACTTTATTTATGAAATATCATCAGTTGCAACAAATCAACTAATACGTAGATATTTAAATAATTAGTAATGGACTTAGTGGAGATATTTATATATTTATATGGTCCATTCTCCTATAAGACATTCCATCAATATTATATACAACATGAGTCTAGCTAATGTTGGCATATATGATTAACAAAATTATTAGCGCCTTCAAACCCATGTGTTAATCCTATTACTCTATTATTATTGTTAGTTTATTCTGTTGATACACTAATTACAATGTCTGGCTTATTTATAAATGAAATGATTTTTGTTCTCCTAAATCCTAATGTTGAAGTTTTCATGACTCAATAGAATATGTACAACTTGACACTATATTTATTGCTTCATTAAGTAATAATTAAAAGTGCTAATCCCTGTATGATGTAATATGGTTTACAAAATGTCCTTTTCTGGGCTTTTACAATAATTTATCCATTAAAATATGAATTAGTATATGTATGTTGGGTTGATAGAATAACTCTTTTAATTAAAAAAATTAAGTAACCATCATGAAATTAAATAACTTTTTTAAAACGCATTAAATGGAAGTTAAAACATCAATTTCAATTAGAAACACATAATTTCTTTTTATTTCTCATTTCAAATATTTCCTTCTCACGCTAACAAAAACAATTTTGAGCGTAGTAAAAGTACGTATTAACAGAAAATGTTAAATTTTTCATCGTCAGTAATTAATTATCGATAGATCTAATATCAATTTAAAAATATTATGAAAATTTTATGACTTTTAAGTCATATTAATAGACAGTAGTTAGTACCCTACCGCCGCCCCATCCACCATCCCTGGCAATATCAAACTGTTTTTGGATTTTTGCTTACAAAAAAAAAAGAAAAGAAAAAACTGTTATTCAATTTGCGTTTTCCAAGATTTTCTATAAAATTAGGTCTTAGGCCTAATTCACACCTCAAAAGCTAGCTCAAAGGGAGGAGGATTGCTCAAGCCTTATAAGGAGTCCACTCATCTCACGTCTAGTGCTTAGCATTTGGTGTGTGGGCAATTTTGATTTTAGGGGGACCCCAACATCAGGTAAGACGGACCCTGCTCTGATACCATGTAAAATTAGGTCTTAGGCCTAACTCACACCCAAAGCTAGCTCAAGGGGAGGAGGATTGCCCAAGCCTTATAAGGAGTCCATCCATCTCATTAATTACCGATGTGAAACTTTTATCATTCTTTAACACTTTTGAAAACGAGCAAGTTTTACAAATAATTAGTAAGTGAAGGATCGATCTATTTGCTTTGTGTATAGTATATATACACAAAATTTTATAGAAAGGAATGACTACGTCCTCGAACAAATCTAAGATTAAATGTTAGGTATATCTTAATTAGAGAATTGTCACACTTCACTATAGTAAGGGACTAGTGAGGATTCAAATGTCACTGTATATGTCCCCAAAATAAAAATAAATTTTATTTGAAAGAAAATAATAATAATAAATTATAAGATTGAATGTGGAGGTGGGGGTCAAGACATGTCAAAATAGTAAGAGAGTAAGTGTAATGGGATTGGGTGTCATCCACAAATCATAAAGTTATGATTTAAATTAAAAGAAATATAAAGGTGTCATGTGGAGCTGATGTGTAAAATAAATTGAATAACTTGGCTGCTGCGTAGATGCCAACATGTATCAGATCACTCTTTTTTCTCTTTTATTTCTTAATTCTCATTGCCCAGACCCTACCCTAACCCTACTTTCTTCCTTTTACTTTTTTTTCTTATTCCGAATCCGTATTAGATTCCTGATTAAATTTGAATCGTACAGATAGGTTTCATTCATGGGGGTAAGCTCATAACATGGTTTTCTTCATATATAAGATTCGAACGCAAAAATTTTAATTAAGGATGAATTAGTTTTATCATTGTATAACAATCTATGTTGATATTAATAATTCATTATTCTCGTCCGTTCAATTATATATTGTCAAATCACTTCCCTACAGAATTAAAAGCATATTTAGTTTCATCCGTAATAAATGGAGTACTAGATTATTATAAGCGTAACATGCTGAATTGACATCACAAATAACTAACTACTAATTTAGATAAAATTATACCAGTTGCTGAAATGATAATAGATGATAGTTAGCATGCTTGATAAAATAAAATTGAGACAAATTAAATAGTGATCAATTAGGTTCAATTTATGTGATGTAATTTCCTTTAAATTTATTTAAAAAGAAATGACTAGTAATAAAATGACTATGATTTGAATTTTATAAACATTATTCTATAAATTAAAAGGGAGCATACAAAGGTAGGTTAGGTTGATTTATAAGTAGTCCCACAGCTCAAAGATGCTTATATATATATATATATTGAAGAATTTAAAGGTAGAGATTCCTAGTTACCTTCTTTATATTATATACTTTTATAACGTGCATACATAAATATATATGATTTGCCTTTATAATTAAAGTGGCCCAATATTATTTTCTTTAATTTCATGGAAAGTTGCAATCACACAAGGCAATCCAGTCATACATACACAGATCCCACGGACCCATCAAAATCACTCAACTTGTAATAAAAAAAAGGCATTTTTTAAGTTGCAAAAAGTGAAAAGAGACCAATATATACTACTTTTTCTAACGGAGAACTTTCGTAAATAATCACCGAAGTAATTTTAATTAGATTCCATAGTTATAATTTGTTGATTAAAATTCGTAGATATATGTCAGAGAAAGCAGAGAGGAGAAAGGAGGGAGAAGGAAGGAGAGTGGAGAGACGATTTATATTTGTATATCTTTCATATATTTGTATACGTATATGTATAAGCGAGGAGAGAGGTAAGAAAGAGGCAAGAGAAGAGAGGCACAAGTAATTATAATTAAAATTAAGTTGTGAGCGGTAATTAATTCAAACTAACTATATTAACTAATTATCTGCATAATTTCCACTTTTCTAACTTGGAGAAAATATTTTTCAATTCTCGTGTTTGTCTGGTCAAAATATTTTTCCCCCTTAAAATCACGAAAAATAACTTCTCTATCAAAATAGGAAAAACAAGTTTCATAATTAAATCACGGTAAAGTGTAGACATCAAAATTTTATAAGACTTCACAAAATACATTATATTTTAGGTAGGTTTTTGAAGGATACTCTACCTTAGCCCTAGCTTATGCTTTTCCTTGAAAAGACATTATGAAAATTCCATAACTTCATATGATATTCATAAAGAGATTAAGATGTGGTTTCCGACGTTTGAGAAAGAAAAATCAAGGAGAAACAAAATTATAACTACAATATTTATTAATTACAATTTATTTTCAATCACTTTAAAAAATCGTTAACAAGCACATACATATCAAGTTCGTTGGCCCCCGCCCCGGCCTTGATGTTCCGTAGTATTTTACTAGATTACGCCTAAAATACTTTTGGGAAAGTATCTGTTTTCTTACTTATTAAGTATCATTAATAAGTAAAAAAATTATGTATTTTCTATTAAAACTATTTCTTTTCGTAAAAAGACATTCTCTATCGTCCAAACACACACACCAACTAATTAATGGATTCTTTTTCATACTTATTGTACTTTTTTTTCCCTCATAGATATTGTCGGACAATCGTGGCAGTGGAGTTGTTAAATATGTAACATTATACTATATACTAATTAACTTTATATAAGTTTAGGTTTGCTCCAATTGGAAGTATTCCAATAGCCTTGGTGCGTATAATCAACTAAAAAAAAAATGACCTAAAACTTCGTTTTTTAATTAGAGATTCCAATAGTGAAACAAAAGGTCATATAATACACTTTGTAGCCACCTTCTTTTTTACCTAATACTTAAGCCTAACTTGTTCTCTCCATGTGTTGTGTTATAATTGCAACGTTAAAAAGGATATATACATAATATATAATAAAAGTCTCGATCGATCACCACCAACCTCGATATAATTAAATAAACGTTAATTTAATTTAATTTATGTAAGGGATTATAAGTTTCAGAGTCAATAATTTATACACGGATAATAAAAATATATATGTACGTAAATGTCACAACTATGAGATCGATGTACTAGAATTTGGTAAAACTACTTGCAGAAATTAAATTAAAAAAATGAACGAATAATTAGCTATTATATATTTAGATGTTCTAAAGATAAACGTTTTTTTTTAGACGAAAATCTGAAATTGGATGTAGATTCTGCAAATATCAGAATTAAGATAAAGTAATATTAAAAGGGCAAGTTGGCCATAATATTAGCCAGTCAAAGGATATTTAACTTTAAGTAGCAAAAGGATATATTATTTTTATGATGGTTATTACTTACTATTTAAAAATTATTATTTTTAACACCAAAAAATAAAAATAATAGAATTTCAGTGAGAATCTTCTCTCATGGATGGAGAAAACATGTTTTACAATATTCTCTCTGTCGATTTTTAATTGTCATGATTTCTATTTTTAGAGTCAAATTATAAAAAATTTGGCTAATATTTTAAGATGTATTTTTTCATCATTGATATGTAAAACGTTGCCATTTATAATTTTTTGGATATTAAATTTTTTATTTAAAGTATCTAACTAAAATAATCTAATTTAATTTTGAAAATTAATTAAATTAACTATAAAAAACGTTAACATAACAAATAAAAATAAATTAAAGGAGTACTAATTTTTCATTAATTCCCAATAAAAACACTATGTTTCTAGCTGTGGAAGTCAAAGAGGCTTATAACCATTGAATTAGATGGAAAAATAATTTTCTATCATAAATCTATTTTTGCATCAAGTTGATATCTCTGTTTAGGCGATACACAATTAGATTAACGGCATGAATTAGACAACTGTGGTGAACTAAAAGTTATAATATACTCGTTGGAAAATTAAAAAATCAAAAATACAACTCATCTATACATATATATTTATTGTTATTATTGGTTAATTAGAACATCAGATCTGAAGAGGACCAGCTCACAGTGGAACTGTCCCGGTTAATATTCTTTTTCACTGTCCGATATATTAGAGTCTGATTAAATTTAAATTTACGTCACAAAAATTTATGAGATAAAATATTTCTTAACAAAGCAATTTTGTAATCAAGAAGGCTCAGATCCAAAACTTTGTAATTAAAAATGAAAAAATACTACCACTCTACCACAATCTTCGTTGGTGTTCGATTAATTGTTAAGCCACCATTTACTTGGACCATACTGCCATATGTAGAAAAAAATAAAATGGACACCCATATTCCTCTTTTTATTGGCTAATTAATGGACATGTTTTATGTTGTCTAGTGGTAACGTACCTATCGACCATTTTTTTTTATAAAAATTGTCATTTTCTTAGGGTTGGCTTCTTCTATTTCAACACCTTACTATATATATATACTCCACATATATGGTACAACAACAACATTGACTTTTAGTTTAATTCTCTCATTCTTCCTATTTTTATTTTTATTTTGTACCTTGACGCAAAATTGCTTTAATATTGACAAATTAAACAACAATCAAAATAAATATCATAGTCAGATCTAAAAGCCAGTTCAAGGTATGAATGTTTTTCAAAATTACATTAGGATTATCCCCGAATTGGCATCTCTTCTAATCTCACATGTAAGTGATGATCCCTATTGCTTTTCTTAATAAAAAAAATCTCATAAAAAGAACTTTGTATTTAGTTTAGTTAAAAAATGTTCAAAATATGAATTTTCTCTCTCATTTTACTTGCTTACTAAGCAAATTGCAAACCTATGTATATAATAATAATCGTTAAAAGTGGAGTACAAATTTTCAATAATTGGGACTTGCAAGTTGTACTATGTACTAAAAGGGGAAATATACGTCTGGACCACTAAGTACTTATTAATGCGTCTATAATTAATCATTAGTCTTAATCAGAAAGGAGTATTAAAAGTTGGTACAATCACTAAAATAAGCTTATACATATAAGGCCACAAATTTACAACTCAACAATTTCTAATTCCATATTCAGCTAATTAATTAGATTGATATCGAAAGCATTTCATCATAATATGTAAAATATAAATACCCTCTCCAAAAATACCATAGTACATAACCATTTTAAAATTATATTGTTACAACGTCTTTATATTCCCACTAAAAATGTTTAAAAGCTATCTGCATAATTTTTTTTAATTGAATCAGTAAAAAAAGAAAAAAATAGTATATTTTCGTGATAAAATTTTTCAGAGGCGTATTCCACCACGTTCACCTGAACACATGCTCCCTTCTCGAGTGCATATATCGTAGTGTTCTATTTTTTAAAAATATTAAAATATAGATGTGTGAATCCACGCTCGGAATATCACATATGATAATATTGAGTGCATCCCTTTACGTGAGGTTAAAAATTTAAATTTTAAATCATCTTGTTTTATTTTTATTTTATATATATAAGGATTTATTTTGGACCTATAATATTATAATTTAATGATTTCGATAGTAAAAATCTAAATGTCGAATCGATCAAATTTATATTTTAGATCGATCATTTGATAATAGTGCATCATTATTTCAAAATCTCGAATACTTCTCTACTAAAATTAGATCCACTATATAAATAAAAATCTATTTCTTTATCATATATCTTTTTTTAGTAAGCTATTTCATGGAAAATAAATATAAAAATAATGTTTTATAACACAAATTTTTTTACTAATATACAGTGTGAAAAGTGTTAGGTTTTAGTAGTGTTACACATTTGTAGCAGTGCATGCAAATTAATTAAGTCTTGGTCCTATGTGGAAAGGTCCAAAAGAAAAGGAATAAAGTTATAAGAAGAAGCAATGCATGTGCCCAAATAAGCTTTTACAACCGTCCACGTAAAGTAATGACGGCTTTATAATTAATTAATTAATTAATTAAACGAATGTAGTCATGAATTAAGCAATAAGTAAGATGAATTACTTATCTATATGTTGAAATTTCTAACTCTCAAAATGATAAATTTAGAATTGTCTCAATTCTTATTCATCGACTTCATGTCTAATTATCATTTTTGGTACGGAAGATATACTGCGATAAAAATAATTTTCAGCGGCATTAAGGGTCCGTTTGGATTGGCTTAATAAAAGCAGCTTTAAAAAAGTACTTTTGAAAGTGCTGAAACTTATTTTTAAAATAAGCAGTTATGCGTTTGGATAAAAGTGCTGAAGTTGTTATGCCAAACGTGAAAAGGGAAAAATGGAAGAAAGAGATGTTAGGGTTATATGGGTAATTTGGAGATTGTATAAAAATATTAAGGGCAAAAAGATAAAAATGTGGTCAACTTAAAAACAGCTTATAAGCTAAAAAAAAAGAAATATCCAAGTTTTTTTTAACTTAAAATAAGTTATTTTGAGTATTGCCAAACAGTTAAATAAGTCAAAAACCAGCTTTTAAGCTGAGCTAAATAGGCTCTAAATATTGACACTAATAAAGAGTGCTAAAATCTTTATCGGTATAAGTTAAGTGTCATTAGAATCAATGTCAAAGGCTTTAGAAACATATACAAAGAGTGATAATTACCACTAAAAATACATATTAAAAATTAAGTGTCGCTAATAATCATTTTTTATGGTAATGTTATAGGTTTTTATCGATAGATTGAGAAATATTACTCCAAAAGTGATTTGTAACAAATGAGTAGAGTATGGGTGGTGAGAATGGGAACTAAGGGTGTAGGGATTACTATGACATGTGTTGGATGGTGGACATAAAATAATGAATTTGGAATACTATTCATGAAACTTTTTCTAATAATTATTTTTCTCATTTTTAATAAAACTTATTTTTCTAAAAGAAAATAACAATAAGAATGAATGTTGGTCTCAAAGATGAGATTTGAAAATAGTGGCGTATAAGTAAACCTTTTATCATTTTGATCAAACGGAGTGTGTAATTATAAATCATTTTTAAAAAAAATATTTTCCTCGTACAAAATTTAAAATTTACCATTTTTGTTAATATACTAGTAATAGTTTAATCCAATTTAACTCTCTCAAATATTTTAAAGTAGGTTGACTTAAAGCATTAAAAAAGGTAGACTTCTAGTGAATTAGCACCAAACTTCACTACATGATTTTTCATAGTTGATTAAATAAAGTAATTCTTTTTTCTTTTTTTTTTTGAAATTTGGTGTCCCTATAAACTTTCATTTTAGACACCAAGGAAAAATTGGTGATATTACCCATATCTCATGCTATTAATTAAATAAAATAAAGATTGAGAAGTAATTAAAACTGAGATTTTTTTTTTAAAAAAAAAAATAAAATTGGTGCATTGAGTCCAAAGGTCAACAAAGCTTCCTAATGGGGTTCCGAATTCACCTCTCTCTCTCTTAAATTCTATAAATTGAGAGAAAGACTGCAAAGATGAAAACACAACACAAAAATAAACAGAGAGAGAAAAATCAGCGCGCAGTGGTATCAATCGAGTTGTTACATTACCTGTCATTATTTGTGTTCAAAAGAATCCTTCACAACTTTTCTCTCTCCCCTTACATTTCATCATCTTCTTCTTCTTCTTCTCCATACACACATTTACATCAAACCATCATATTTTTTTTTTATAGATAGAGATTTAATTGAATATGGAACAGAAGCACGTATTGTTATCGGCATTGAGCGTAGGGGTTGGAGTTGGCCTTGGATTAGCTTCAGGACAAGCCGTTAATAAATGGACAAATGCACCCGAAGGTATAACACCTGAACAAATTGAAAAGGAACTTCGACGATTAATCCTTGACGGCAAGTTCACCAAAATCACATTTGATGATTTTCCTTATTATCTCAGGTAAACCTTTTTTTTTTTTTTTGAATAAATGGTTGCATCCATGGAAGTGATGGATCTCGTGGTTTTTTAATTGTATCCAGGTTGGTTGAATGTGATATTGTTACCTGCAATGCAATTTTTATACAAATTTAAGTTGGAAGCTTTCTGCATATTTGTTCTCTTTTCTGTTTTGTCTCTGTTAGTCCCCTGATTTTTCAGTTTTTATTCAACTGCTTCCTATCCATTTTTGAGGGATAGGTAAAGGCTAATCGTTTTTACTTTCTGTTAAGTACAAGTTCAGGAGCCAGAAATTCGCGGATTCAAATGTCACACTTAGAATTCAACCTTGTATTGAAAAATACATGTTTTACCCTGTATAACCCCTTGAACAGATTTGAGTATTACTAATCAACCACCGGGTAGTGGGCGGAGCAAGAATTTTCATTAAAGAGTTCAAAATTTGATAGAAGCAAACACGAGAAAAAGTTGAGGGGTTCATATATGTATATATATTTACTTTTTTTAACCATGTGTAAATAGTGTAAACATTCGCCGGCCCCTACTAGCTCTGCCCTGGTCACCAGCTAATACTTGAAACCTGTGAATTTTTTGGAGCTTGCATGTCTGTGTTTCTTCTGAATACATCAAAGTTATTGAATGTGCAATCACTATAAACTTAAGAATTCAGCAGCTTTTTGTTTGACAAAAGTCAAGTAGTATGCATATTCCTTAACACTTAAAATTCTATAAACCCGTGTGCTTTTCTTTTCTGCTTAGTTTCTCCTAGTCTCACTCCTTCACCTAAATGTTCTGTTGTTGGAGAGTTATGCTAAATTTCATTGTGGTTGCTCCAGTTGATATCTTGGTCAAAGTTGAAATATTTTCCAACATTTCTGTTACTCTACTTTTCTGATAATTTTGATGAATATATGTAGAAAATGGATCAAAGTTATTGATCTACTTCAAATGTGACTTTGACAGTGAACGAACACGGGTATTATTAACAAGTGCAGCATATGTTCATCTGAATCACTTAGATGTGTCTAAATATACAAGAAATCTTTCTCCTGCAAGTAGGGCCATTTTGCTTTCAGGGCCTGCTGGTATGGATTTCTCGTTTAAATCATTTTCAACTTTATATGTTACTATCTGTATTGACCGTTCTCTGATACATGAATGCAGAACTTTATCAGCAAACTCTCGCAAAGGCTTTGGCGCATCACTTTGATGCTAAACTGCTGCTATTGGATTTAACTGACTTCTCTCTGAAGGTACTGTGTGAGGCCTTCTTTTCCGGTATTTTAACTCATCGTCTGCTGATACTTCTATTCACTCTTTTTTATCCATCAACCATTTGCAGATGCAGAGCAAGTATGGAATCTTCAAGAAAGAATCAGTAAGTATTATTATTTACTTGCTTTGAAGAATTGTATTCTTTGTTGGGGCAAAATATTGTTGTCTTCAGGTCCATTTTTCATGTTTCTTTTAACTGTTGAATCCAAATTCACTTTAAATATAAGTCAAAGGGAGTCATTTTGCCCCTAATGGAATATTACCTGATTCAGCATCTTATTTTTTGTAGGCTTTCAAGAGGTCAACCTCAGAGTCTACATTGGGACGTTTGTCCAGTTTGCTTGGTTCGTTCTCAATTCTTTCAGCAAGAGAGACTAGTGGAGGTATATGACGGAAGGCTATAGTTCTTCGCTAATGGGTACACTTGACTGTGTTTGTGACAATATTATACATCTTTGCGATTCAACCTTGTTTATGTAAATTAATGAATATATCTAACTTAAAGATAAGGATATGAACCACAAACTTTTTTTTATCTCCAGATCTGCTGTTTATGCTTATATTTAAAGAAGATTCTAGATATTTATGAAATTATGAAATAGAAGCTTTCGTACACACTAGCTTTTACAGTACCTTAATCTTGTGGGAAGTGCAATTTCCGCATCAACCCACTAGTTGTTTCTGTCCTGTAAAGTAAAAGCAATTGAAGCGGATTTTAACTTCATAAGTCCTAAGGTGAATTAATTTATTGTCGAGTTTTTCCAGAGGCTGTAAAGGTCAAACAACTCATTACAGAACAATGAAATGTTAATTTCAAGTAATTAAATAAGTTCAATATCTATCTTTAATATGGAGCTCGGAAGACAGTGAATCAATTGTTCTGATTTCATTCTAGACTTAAATAGAATTGTAGAACGTAAAATCTAAGGCTTGATACTTTCATGTTGTTTTACATTTCCTGATGCTCTTCATATACAAGTTTCACTCTCTTTTTTTGCAGTTACCTATTCTAGGCAAACAGTTGGGGTTGACAGTAAATCAAGGTATATTAGTTCTATTCATCATTCAGATGTAAATGCAGGTTTATATATCATGTTAACTCTTACCTTTGAGATATGCAGGAATAGGGAAGGTGCCAGCAACTCTCTAAAGCATCGCAGAAATGCCTCTGTGTCTTCTGATATAAGTAGTATCAGCTCTGAGTCGTCTGCTTCAAATCCAGGTTGGAAGCTTGTAGAGAATTGATTAAGTTGTCATGGCTTTGCTATTTTCTTTCTGCATGTTTATACTTTGAGTTCAGGGTCTACTAGCATTTGCAGTTTTCATTTATAATTGTTAGAAAGCTGTTAGAAATTCATGATTTGACTATCCACTAATTATATTAAAGTATCATTTTCCCCCTGTGATGTTCTTGCTACTATAATGTGCTTTGCATCTATGTTTCTTTTGTTGAAGAATCTCATCAAATTTCCAATCTAACCGTCAAGTAGCTTTACCAGATACTATACCTGCAATGGGTTTCTAGATTCATCTCTTGCATTTGCGTCTGTCAAATTCATATTGCTGAATTTTGATTAATCTGTAATTAGTAATCTTACGGTTGAAGATCATTTTCTGATCATTTCTTGTTTCTTCATCTAGCTCCAATTAAGCGGGTCAACAGCTGGTCATTAGATGAGAAGGCTTTCTTACAATCACTTTTCAAGGTAATAAATATCACTTGTTTTCAAACTTGTATCCACGTTGTTATGGAATATGTTCTTCTCAGTGTCTTTCACTTTATGGTTGTTTCATCTGAAATCAGATACTAAACAAGGAGGTTACTTGTAGGTTTTGGTGTCAATCTCCGAAACCAGCCGCGTTATTCTCTACATCAGGGATGTTGACAGACATCTTCAATCCCCCAGAGCTTATAAACTCTTTGATCGAATGCTGAAAAAACTATCAGGATCAGCATTGGTTCTTGGCTCCAGGATGTTTGAGCATGAAGATGAATGTGAGGAAGTAGATGAAAAACTCCGTCTTTTATTTCCTTACAATATTGACATTAGGCCCCCTGAAGATGAGACACATCTTACGGACTGGAAAACACAACTGGAAGAGGATATGAAGATGATCCAGTTTCAAGACAACAAGAATCACATTGCGGAGGTGCTTGCAGCAAATGACCTAGAATGTGATGATCTAGGATCAATCTGTCATGCTGACACAATGGTGCTGAGTAATTACATAGAGGAAATTGTTATCTCTGCTATATCACATCATTTGATGAACAGCAAGGATCCAGAATATCGAAACGGGAAGCTCCTCATATCATCTAACAGGTAGATGCCAAACTTTCAATTGTTATTAGCTTCTTTTTCCATTTGCACACGTTGTGTTTCATGTGTGTACTTTTCTGCTCCTGGTACAGTTTGTCCCATGGATTAGGTGTCTTTCAGGACGGAAAGAGTGGTTGCAGAGGCTCCCTCAAAATGGAGGCGAATGCTGAATTGTCCAAGGTTTCTTTTGCATTTTAGTTTTTTTGTTGAAGATTGAGGAACTAACTGAGATGAGATTGATTTTAATCTCTTTTCAATCACAAATAGGATGCTGCGATGGATGATATTGGATTAAAGCCCGAATCAAAGTCGGAGAACCCCACGTCTGAGAGTAAGGGTGAGGCTCCTTCAACCAAAAAGGATGGAGAGATTTCGTCTGCATCAAAGGCACCGGTATGTGCAGCACTTGATAAATTATCACCACAATCTCCTTTAGAGAACCTTTCAGTTGGTAAAAGTTGAGAGAACTGAACTTGATAGCTGTATTCTTTCTTTTTCCCCCTCAAATGTCAGGCTGACAAAATTTAGGATGTCTTTGTGTTTGTCTGAAAAAATTAATGCTGATCTATTGGTTTCAACAACATCCTTTCATGCTATGCATATACATTTTTTATTCTCTGATTTACATTTTCGTGTATCTTTTACTATTTGGTCCAACATGATTTTTGTTTGTTTATTCAGTCCGCATTTGGTGTTTCTGCCTTTTCCTTCAATGTGTAATTTGATATCTACAGGAAGTTATTCCTGACAATGAATTCGAGAAGCGGATAAGACCAGAGGTTATACCTTCACATGAGATTGGAGTGACATTTGCAGATATTGGTGCCCTAGATGAAACTAAGGAATCACTTCAGGAGCTAGTCATGCTTCCTCTTAGAAGACCTGACCTCTTCAACGGTGGACTGCTTAAGCCTTGCAGAGGTATACTACTCTTTGGTCCACCTGGCACTGGGAAGACTATGCTGGCCAAAGCAATAGCCAATGAAGCTGGAGCAAGCTTTATAAATGTCTCAATGTCAACCATTACTTCAAAATGGTTTGGGGAAGATGAAAAGAATGTCCGAGCTCTTTTCACACTTGCAGCAAAGGTTTCTCCAACGATTGTTTTTGTGGATGAGGTTGATAGCATGCTAGGGCAGCGGACAAGAGTTGGAGAACACGAGGCTATGCGAAAAATTAAGAATGAGTTTATGACTCATTGGGATGGATTATTGACTAAACCAGGCGAGCGTATTCTTGTTCTTGCTGCAACCAACAGACCTTTCGACCTCGATGAAGCAATAATCAGACGGTTTGAGCGCAGGTACTTCTACAGCTTGACACCAATCATTTACTTGCTTAATTGCTTTTTCCAGTCCTTTGAGTTGATTTTCACGAGTATGTTATACAATTTGAAACTTCACTGCTGATCTTCCTACATCTCAAAAAATAAATTCTGGAAAAAGAAAAACAAGAGGCAGAAAGAAAGCCAGATCTTTTTCCTGATTGGCTTGAACTACATGATGATGGCCTTAAGTTTCTCCACTCTTGGATGAAGATCTTATAGTCTTATTGCCATCTTCATTGATATTATGGATTCCGTTGATATTATCTACCTTGAGCATAAATTTGAAAATCAACATAATTGTTATCCTGCATTTGTTATGTGTTTCTGTTAATTCCTAAATAATCTTCTGCTTGACTAGTGGAGTGAATCTCCTGGTGACGAGAAGTCTTCTGTCTTAGAGATATGTTGCTTATCTCAATGACTTTGTTAGGAAGTCTTGCCTCATCTTCTGACTGTTTATTAAAAGGCAATTTGTTTTTTATAGATATTTTACTCTGTGCAGTGGTTCCTATTGATAGATTGACATTAAGGGAACTTTCATTTGTAAATATCATGACCTTTTCAGCTTATGATGACGTTGCAGAATGACATATGTTTTCAAATTGTGTTTTCTTTTGGACAGAATTATGGTCGGTTTACCTGCAGCTGAGAATAGAGAGAAGATTTTGAGAACTCTTCTAGCAAAGGAAAAGGTAGAAGATCTTGACTTTAAAGAGCTCGGAGTCATGACCGAAGGATATAGTGGAAGTGATCTTAAGGTTTGTGATTGTTCTTTTTAAAAAAGTGGTGTAAGAATACAGCCTATTATCTGGTAATAACTGAAAGCATTAATCTCCCAAAACAGAACTTGTGCACAACAGCAGCTTACCGGCCTGTCAGAGAGCTTATACAACAAGAGAGAAAGAAAGATTTGGTAATACACGCGTCTAGCTCCCAATTGTTTTTCTTCAACTTAACCTTTTTTGACTATCTGTTTTATTATGTATTCTTTGTGTTCTCATTTATTCTTTCTTCCTCATAGGAAAAGAAACGGAGAACTGAAGAAGAGCAGAGTGCAGAAGGTAATTCAGATAAGAAAGAAGAAGCCTCGGAAGAAAGAGTAATTACTTTGAGGCCTCTAAACATGGAGGACATGAGACAGGCAAAGAATCAGGTAACCAGTCCTTATGTCGTGGACTAGTGGGTCCGTTGAGAATTTGTTTCTCTTTTAATTGGACCATCTGAAGCAATTAGTTCTTTCTTTAGTTTTTTTTTGGTCCTGTCATTTGATTTCATAGCCTACTCTTTGCCCATCTTGGATAAAAAAATTGCACTTCTCGGTATACAGACTTTCTTGGATAGACTATCTTTACTAAACTAAGTAGGGTTCCTTATACTCTCTCATGGACATTACAGTATCTCTTTGCTTTTGAAAATGAAGTTTCATGTTCGCTGCTCTACTTTATTATAAGTGAAGATATTGTGGCTAATTGCAAGATCATGTTTTTCTAACATAAAGTACAATATGAACATAGTTTTCTTTTGTGGAATCACAGAAGCAGGAAATATATACTTAACAAATAATGCATGTGAAGGACTTATTTCCTTCAGTTTTATTGTTGCATTCATTTTGGATTTACACACAGATCTTCACGAATCACTTCTTTGGTTAGGTTGCTGCGAGCTTTGCTTCTGAGGGATCCGTAATGAGTGAGCTGAAGCAGTGGAATGACCTCTATGGAGAAGGCGGTTCTAGGAAAAAGCAGCAGTTATCTTATTTCCTTTAGGTCGTCAAATGTATGCATCAAGAAATGATTGTCAGCATTATTTTTCGTGAAAGGGGTGATAACCATGACCACTGCATAACCTTCAGAATCAAATCCCCATTCTCCTGAAACTAAGGTAGAGATACTTGAACCTGTGCCAACTGGTCTCCACTTCCGAGGGTCGTGACATGAATATGGATGAAATGTGTCTGTTCAAAGGCTTGCTTGCTTGCTTTTGTATACGCATGGTCGCAGAAAAGGAAGGAGAATACAGCGTCTGTTCTGCTTAAAGCAACATTTGCCCCACAACAGTCTTGTAGGATATCAAAGATGATCTCTGGTGTGGCAATTGAAAAGGCACAGGGCTTGAAAATCTCAGAGCAAGTTATGATTTTCGTTCATCAATAGTGATTCCATGTAATAGTGTACTCTAGATTAGTGTTGTATACCGTTATTGTAATTTATCAATCTCCAGTTTCTTGGAACTATAATATATTTGTCATTTGGAACTCAAGGATTTGATTCTTTTTTGAAATTTATTTTGCAAGTCAATGTACTATGAATGTGATATCTGCCACTTATTTCGCCTAAAAATATTTCGGACACATTTCTATATTATTTAACTTTAAAATGTCCATTCACCATAGGCTATAGCTACATAAATATCTATCACTTATTTAGTTATTTTAGACAATAAGTTTCAAAAGATTTTCTTTGTTAAAGTTTGGTGTCAAGTAATAGCGATTCATATAAAATGGAATGGAGAGAGTATACAAACGAGTTTACACTTATCTATTGTCGAGTTTACAAATGGCAATTGTCAAGTGATTTTTATGAACGAAGGTTACACTTGTCTAGTGAATTATATATATAAAAAAATCATAGGTATGATAATTTTTAATAATACAAATCATCTCACTAAACTTAATATGAGAAACATTTTTCATCCAATTTAGCTATCATAATAGTTTAGAGTTCTACCTGTTCATGAAACTTAATAGAAGAATACAAATATATTTTTGAAAAATAAGTTACTTTCATACTTGTATTCACAATTTAGATGAAGCATGAATGTGAGAAATTTATTCGACATTTTTTCATATTTGATAAATATACATAAAATGTTATTTTCTCTTTTTCATATTAGTTAATCATTTTCAAATTTGTACAATACTCCAAAAATTATATATAAGAAAATGATTTTACTAATCTACCCCTTAGATTAATTAATATTTTATTAATTTAATTTGATTATTAACTAATTAAAAGTGAGACAACTATATATATACTCCATCTGTTTACTTTTATTTGTCATGCTGCATTTTTCAAAAGTTAATTTGACTAATTTTTTTAAGTTAAATTAGATTACATTAATTTGATACTTTAGAAAAAAAAATAGATATTCAAAAATTATAAAAAAAAAAATACAAGAAATTATAAAAAAAAAAATTACCTCTTAAAATATTAGTCAAATTTTTACAGTTTAACATTTTTTTAAAAAAAAGACAACTTTCACATATACCAAATAAAAAATTCATATTTGTATGCTATAGCAAAGTTTGCATAATTGTGCTCCATAACAAACGTAAGAACTATATAATTTGTTGTACATATATATTTGAAGCAAATTGTTTAAAACGAAGTGTATAAAACAAGAAAGAGAAAGATACTTGGGCAGAGAACTGTATAAAAACGAATTGTATTATTATAAGTGTATAGAACGATTATATACAATTTGAATTTGTATAAAATGAGAAAAAGATAAAGACAAAAGAGATTTGACAAGGAATATACAATTGAATCGAATTGTATAAAACGAGAAAGAGAGAAATTAGATACAATTTGAAAATTGTAAACGAGAAAGAGAGAAAGACAAAAGAAACTGGGCAGGGGAGTATTTTTATTGTATAATTATAAGTGTATAGGACGAAAATATATGTACTTGCATGTGTATATATAATTTTCTCACGCTTTATACAAACAGAAACGCAATTTATACATTTCGCTTTTGTTTGTATAAGTGAGAAAGGCGAGGGTGGCGAGCGAGATCTGGGAGAGTGGCGAACGTGATCTGGAGGAGGGGATAGAGTGGAACAAAAATATATATATTTATACAATTATAAATAATTTTTATACCCTTGTGTTTGTATAAAAAGTGAGGAAGCGAGAGAGATTGGAGGAGAGTGGTGAGCGAGATATTTGGGAGAGAGACGCCTGATAATTTTTTGCAAACGTTTACTATGGAGTACAATTAAATCAAACACTAGTTTCTCTATTTATTTTAGGTTATTAGTTTGCTATTATATACAATTTTTTCAAAAAAAAATAAAAAATTGACAATTAAAAGTATAAGAAGGTAATAGACCAAGGAATATATCAAAACTCACGAGTATTGTGATATATATATATGCACATACAAATGCAACAAGTAATTTGTTCAGCGAAACAATAAACTCCAGAAAATCAATTATCCTTGGTAAATACACACATCTTTGGATCTTCAATCGCCATTGAAAGCAAGCGGCGCTGAGTCTCTAGCTCCCAAAAACACACAAAGGATATACAAAATTTACGATCTGATGTGTTGTTGGGTCGGCTCGAAATAGTAGATATGGGAGGTTCAATGATGGAGAGGTATCAAAAACTAGGGTTAAAGGAGTCGTTGAATCAACCCTATCGTTACCCAATTGCTTGTGATGAGCTAAGCCTTATTCTAAGAAATGCATATTCCAAAATTCCAAAAAAATTGCAATCTCTCATCTTCCGAGAGTCGCTCACCGCCTTTGGTCTCCTCCCTGAGTAAGTCGCGCTTTCTTCGTCAATTATCATTCGAAACTACGTTTACCTGAAAATTTAATGATTTTTGCCCTTTTATTTACTTTGATTTGATTAATAGGACTGTAACTCCGCTCTCTACAGAGCCAGTGTATCTCTAATGAACAAGATTTCATGTAGTCAACTTAATTTGGGGTTTGTGGCATAATTGACTAATGAATTAAATGGTATAAAAGTTTATAATTCTCATCAACAGCTCATGATTTGTTATGTACTGAAGAATTGAAAGATGAAAAGAGATTGAGTACCGAAAGAACTTTTATTAATCAAGAAATGGGAAAGCATGTAGCTAAACTTGTAACTTTGGTAATTAATGACATACTTGATCAACATTTGCTGTGGGACTTGTCACTTTTGTTAATGTGTTGGTCGACCATATAAAGACACTAGCTACCGAGTTTTCACCCTTACCTGTTTTCTTGATGGTAAGCATCTGCCCCTAATAAGGGCTTGAGGCGGAGCCCTGCCATATTGAACAAGAGATGCAATCACTCTGTACTTTGTTTGAGGTCCCTAAATCAGAAGATCCTATAGACAACAATTTGCTGATATTAAGAAAAGAAAATTTCAGATGTTCCTTGTTTATGAAATTTGTTGTTGTTGGCATGTATTTAATGATATTTTTGCTACTCCAAGTAAAAGGAACCTTAATATTTAATGTTTTGTCACTTCAGAATGCAGACACAAGCGGCTATATCAGCAGCACATGGCTTGCTTCAAAGCATGGAAGCTGCATTACCAAAACAAAAGAAAGCGTTAGCTGCATCTGAATTCAAACAGGCTATGGTTACGCATAGGAGGCGTAGGAAGGTCCAACCAGTATTAGAAGGTAATTTTAATTGAACTTGTGTTCTATATAAAAATATCACTGAACTTATTTAGTGCTTTTGGTGTGGAATCCTTCTTTATGAAACCCTGTGGATTAGGACACCTGTAGCTCCTTTGTCTTGCTTTCCTGCCATAGTGACATTTTCTTGCAAGGCCATTTTAGATTTCAACTCGTAGTTGTGTCTGAAGGACTGGAGTTGTCAGCACTGTAAAATCAAAATTTTGATATAGGAGACTTATTTCCAGAACTTGGACAGAGTTACCATACCTATGTTGGTGGGAGAGGTTAGGTACCCTGAGGAATTAATCAAGGTACATGCAAGCCGATTTACCCACCATGGTTATGTTTTTAAAAAAAGTTATTTCCAAAACTCTGAAATGCAAACAGCGTCTCTGCCCACCCCCAAACCCCCAGGAAAATTAAAGAAAGAGATATTCGAGTGTCAAGTTCTGAGAGGCCTTAGATGAGAATATCCCTCCGCCTCTCTTTTTCCCTGTAAAGGGGAACACATTAGTGGAGAGATGGATAGTGTAGTATACTGCTTAGTGAGGCAAAAAACTTTCCTCCAGTGAACAGTTAAAACTCCTTACTCCAACCCTCATGGCACAACTAAAATTAATGTAGATGTTATTAAGGAATGGTAATGTTAATAACAGATGATTTTTGCTTAAATGGTTGTAAAATTTTCCAATATGGCATCCCTTCTCTCTTACGAAGTAAGAGACTTTCATTAAAAGGCATCATGAAGATGCATAGCAAAAAAGGATACGAGTAAGAAGTGAGCCTGCTCGTGTACAAAATCTATGTCAAAACTAAGGAGCAAACACAGTACAAAAACTGATCACAACTGGAAGCATGGGCCTGATTGAGCCAATTAAAAAGGTTAAGCAAACACATAGCCTTGAGGGCATGGTTGGAGTTGATATCCATTTGCCGATTTTTTTTATGCATTTGCCAACTCTCCACAAACAACAGCTTTCATATGCTTCTTTAATACTATTAGGCATGATCTAGGCTAGTCTGAAATTTAAGAAAAACATATTTCACATGTCTGCAACACTTCACAGTAAAGAATAGACATAATACATGGACATGGCCCTTAACTTGGCTTCAACGAACAACTATGCCTCCAACTTTGAAAATGCATAAGTAGGTATTTAAACTTGTATAAAAATGAACAAGTTGACACAAGTCCTACATGGCATAATACACGTAGGATGCCATGTAGGACACAAAATTGCCATGTAAGGTGAATGTGTCCATTTGCTCAATTTTATACAAGTTTAAGTGTCTTACTTGTGCACACCTAAAGTTAAAGGTCATAGTTGTCAACTGACGTCAAGTTAAGAGTCATGTTTATGCATTATGCCTAAAGAATAAGACGTCTGTCACATAAAGCACCTTTCATACGGTAGATGTTCCCTCCCACTGAGCATCAACTTGAATCTCTCGGCCCAGTTGCTTAGACCCACATTATAAATCATTCAAACATAAATTATTAGGAAAAATGACACGACTAGCACGACCTTACTTTTTCGGGTTAAGGTGGTAATTTCAGAGGGACGTGAAGTGTGTTAAGGTAAATTCTTTTTTTTTTGGTCAAACCCAAAGTACCCCCACTAAAGTAAAACCACTTTGAAATCTATTAAACCACTACCTTTTGAAATTGAAACAACTCTTTTGGGTAGTATGATTTGAAAAGAAAAGAATATAGGTTTAGATTTTTCAAGAGTGGTTTCACAACAAAAAAGTAAGGTCGTGCTATTTGGCAAAACAAGTGGCTCCTTGATCCACTACTGTGTACAAATATTTCTTCACCATAAGCAATTGTTGAGCACTATTCTGTAGAATGATTGCAAGTGCTACTATGTCAATCACTGTTCAGAAATAGTTGAAGCAGTTGAGTTATCTTTCACTGTGAATTTACTTTTTCCATACTTATACGAGTTCGATTCATTATTTAAATATAAGATGTATGTTTTTATATTGTATAATTTTGTATAACAATGTAAAAATATGTACAAGTACCTCTTATACACATTTGTACAAGATATGCTTGTTCACAGTGTATATATCTTTCACTAATATATATGCGTGTTCACAGTATATATATCTTTCACTTATATATATGCTTGTTCAATGTAGATGTTCCTCCTACTGAGAATGTCTTTTACAAGATATGCTTCATATAAGTAATCTAGGAAGACATTCCAAACATTTCTTAATACTTCTGCATCTGCTCACTGCATTCTGATTTTGTATTGCTGCTTTTGCATTCCAGGTAGGAGCCAACTTCCTCAGGATGTTCTTGTACACATATTTGGTTTCTTAGACTTGAAGTCTCTTGTTACTGCTTCTTCAGTCTGCAGGTATGAGGCTTTCCTTATCCAACTTAAGTAGTTGCATTAATTAAATTCTGTGTAGGCATCTTTTGAACATTGGACCTAGTCGTCTATGTGATTTAATCAATTACCATATCAGATGGTATCTCAGAAGGCGTCTAATTCCACAGGTCATGGAGTGTGGCAGCTAGTGACAATCATCTCTGGCAGTCAATACATATTAGCTTTTTTGGGAAGTCAAATGAGATCCCAAACATTATCAGGTTTACTAACGGTGTGGAGAGAATTTCTTTTACTCTGGGAAATACCGGTGCAGATAATGTTGACTGGAAAGATGCTTTCAAGCGAGCTTATAGAGGTATTTCCGTTGACTGTGATCCCACGTTGGTTTGATGGAACTATGTTTCCAGCTACGGATTTTATTATTTTTTCCGTGTTGCATGGTTCATAGACCGCTTGGACTATTTTAGAATTATTGTTTGTCCTCCTTCATTCAGAGAGGTCTTTTCTATGTCTGCTTGTTTTCTTTTGCCTTTCCAAATTTTCTTCTGTGTCGGTTCTCTTTTTATATACCTATCTTTTGACTCAGGAATTTCAAAAAAGGTAACATCCCAGAGGGGCTTTTGCAAGCAGTGCAATTCAATTGTTTGGTTGAATAATTCCAAGTGTTCTAATGGGGAGATTTCTGATGAACATCAGATCATGCCTGTGTCACTTGAACAGGTAGTGAATTCTTCAGATTTTCTTAGTTGATTACTATGTTTCACCATCTTACGTATCTCATAGCTAGTCCTCAATGATATCTTTATGTTGTCAGATTGTTGATTATGTAATAGAGGAGTCCATACCTTCCTCGGATAGTGATAGTGATTCAGATGACTCAGTTGATGGCTCTCTCTTCAAGCTCTGGGCCTATCCCAAACGAGTTAGCGAGCCACATGCATGATGTGGAAGCATATAGATATCCACATTAAAATGGTACTTTTTGAAAATGTGCTGCATATCCAGAAGTGTATCCTTGCAATTTCCAGATTATGGAAATGAAAAAACTTCATGGATGAAATAGATTGTGTAATTACAGATTGTGTCACTATTGATCAGAACTAGTGCAAGTAGAACTTATTATGGTAGAAAGTGATCTGCATCGATTGGGATTAAATATTTATGGCAATTTAGATATATTTTCTTAATCATTAGCTAACTCTAGCTAAGAACTGCAACGAAAACCAATAGATACTTCAATGGCCACAGAAGCATCAATGCTAAAAGGATACAATAACTGCAAGTCGCCCGTCACATACTGAGATTTTAAAGATGTGAAATGATACTTACAAAGTTCCACTCACAGAGACATTGCTGTCAAATAAGAATCAAAGTTGTGTTTCCATTATCTGACTTGTAATTTAAAGTAACACTCACTTGCATATTGATGTTTTACAGTCACATGATGACTGCCATAATCTTTCAGCAGTCTTTCAAAATTTAACAAAAAAGTAAACCATATCCGGAAACTCAAATCTATCACAAAAACGCCAAGCCTGTTTAGTAATAATCAAGCAAAACAAGTAAGCAAAGGGTTTTCTACCATAACTGATTCACAACAACCAGAGGAACGCCTCCGTGAACCTAAAGGTGCCACCTATTCATGTCTATAACAACTTTTTGTCTTTCAGTGGACCTCTTGGAATTTTGCTTAGAACCTTGACGTTGAAAACAGCATACTGCTTTTTGATCTCTGCCTCAGCCTTCTCAGCAAAAGCATCAACCTGGTCCTCAAATTTCTCATAAAGTACAGGGACGGTATGGAGCAATACAAAGCCTGTTTTTGCAGAGAGAAGAAATCACACACTATTAGAATTAAACCAAATAATACACATAGATCTATACCTCCAAGATCACTTACATATGTAAAACAGAGTGAGGAAGTTCCAGCAGTTGCCCAATATTGAAAGAACCCACAAACCAGCAATAACCTGCATTAATTTTGTATTAAAACATTGAAGAGATGACACTCAAATGAAAAACAAAACAGGAAGTTGTGCTCAAGCTGATCCTCTCAATATAATGGAGAGAATTATATAGCAAGATGGACACGATAACATACACCGAGGAATTTCTTCAACTCTTTCCCAGAGGCAATATCCCGAAAAACTTCAAGAGCTCTGTTTATTTCAATCCTGAGTGCAGCAGCAACACCCAGGACAATATCCTCAGGCAGAATGACATCTGGAATTTGGGGTGGAGACCTGGTGCATATATTTCAAGGTCAATCCTAAAGTATATCTGGATAGACAAATTACTAAGGAAGATAAAGAGTATACTTACTTGTTGATGAAGGTAGATGCATTGGACCAAAGGAAAAGGACTGCCAATGCAAGGATCAGTATATGGCAAACAAGTGTAAGCAAATGGTACTGAAGCAACTCAAAAAGCACCCAAAGTGAAGTGGCAAACCCAAGCACACCGGCAGTAATTTTCTTGTCCCTCCACAGAAAAATGTCCGCAGCTGCCCATAAGAGTCGAGAAATTAGATACATAAACACAATCATCCAGATATAAAAGAATTTGTGTAACTGTGTAGAACACATCAGACACATCTACTAAAGCTTCAAATTCTATGAACTTCAAACGTAAACAAAAAAACACGGTTTGAAGAAAATGAGGCTGGAAGACACCTGAGGCAAAAAATCCTTGGTTATTTTGGGTCAAAGCAAAAGTATATGAATCCTACATATAAAAAGTTCAAATCTTGACTCATGCACTTATCAAAGCCTCGTAGACACATGAACACTAGCACTATGACTCAAAGCACAAACAGAAGGGGCGTGAAAAGCTGGAATAGCTCTGACCATTTCAAGTCATACAAGGAACCTGAACTCTTCAAAGGAAAAATGGACAATTCCATGTGCTTACATAAATATCTAGTGATGCTCACACCCTGAACCTTTTAACATAAAAATAATTTTGCTCTTCAAGAGTCACAAATCCATGCTGCCAAAGTCAGATTTGTATATCAAATATAAATTTGTTACATGAAAATTCAAAATTGGCTTACAAAACCTGCCGATGGAATTGTTTTCATCAGTCCACGGACTACCAATAATACAACTAACATTGAAGCGTGCAAGTACATCATTGGTTTACTGGTATCAAATAATAACTTTGCAGCGCAACCTTCATATCAATTTAATCTCGCTATGTACCAATACTACTACTACAATAAAAATAATCAGTGTAATCCCACAAGTATATAAACTAAAGCAATACAACCTATCTCAGATCCATGCAAAACCAATGGAACAACAATAGAAAAACGCTCGACTGGATCCAAATGTAGCTACATATTTGTATAATAAACGAACGAATGAATGGAAGTCGAACTGTTTTCGATAGATCTCTGATTTCAGATTTTAGAAAAGGAAAGAAATTAAAGCGCATCTCAACACCAATGCCAAACAAATCTAAATTACTTCTGATGTATAGACATACTGTGTTAAAACATAAAATACACAAATCTAGAAATAGATATTGAGAGTGAGAGAGATGTACGTTTTCCACCGCCGAGAACCTTATGGACGGGCCTTTCCCTGCCAAAGAGACGATAGATCTTTGCCTTGACGGCATCGACCGACGATATTTTCTCCTTCTCATCTTCAGAATCGGATGAGGAAGAATTGTGGTCGTGCAACTTTTCGTTGATCTTTTCCATGACGGATTCAACGACTGGTTCGTGCTCGCCGGCGTGATCGGCCATCGTTTACTCCGATCTCACTAACGTGCGCCGCCGGCTATTGGGGATTTTTTTTGGTTGATGGGTGCTTTTTTGAGTGACTATTCTTACGCTTGCAAAAAGTGTGTGAAAGAGGGAAAAATTGAAAGGCTTAAAGAGCCAGATTTCCAAACCTCAGGCTTCGTTTCGAACCAATCGGTTCGGTAAAATAACGGAAATCGATGAAAAGCTCCGTGAGATAAATAAAAAAGAAAAAGAAATACTGTGTCAGTAGTTGGTTGATATATTCGAGGAAAAACGGGAGACGTTGGATTCCTTTGACGGCGTCAAGTTGTCGTTTATTATACGTGACTGCACAACGCACGGTATCGGGGGACTTTTCCGGTAAAGCTGGAAAAATGTCGACACGTGGATGATTCTTAGCGGTTTATTAGAAAAGATGGTGGGCCAGGAAATGATGTTTGGGCTCGAAGACCAATAAGTTTGGGCCGGGCTAACAAGAGGAGATCGGAGTGGTTCAAGCCCTTCAATTTGAATTGAATAGTAAATATTCTTTTTTTTTTTAATTTCTTTTTTTGAACATCCTCCATAGCGATTTTATTTTCACGGCTCGAATATATCTTTTATAAATAAATGATAAAACTCACTAGTTACGTTTTTAACTTCCATCACGTTAATTGTGGAAACTTCCTTGGTCCTTAATAAGTTTGGTCAAGAAATGAAATTACAAATCTATATATTGTGATTCAAACTACTCAAATCAAAATTTAAATTTTCAATAAATCTACTTTTATATTGTTTTATTTTTTCATTTTTTTCAAATGTCCACCAATAGATAGTTATAAGGGAAAATTAGTAAACTAGTCAAAATAAATAACATATTTAGTAAAAACATCAGTACTTTATAAATATTAGCAATAATGTCAAAAATGTCATTATTTTAAAAAATTTATGTATCCCAATTTTCTTCCTATTTTATCTCTCTTTTTTAATTAATTCTATATATCCTTTTTTTTTAAAAAAAATCATTTTCTCTCATATTTATCTTTTCAAATTGTTAATTCTCTCTCCCATTTAATTTTTTCTCTCTCTCATGATTATCTTTTCTGATTTTCCTCCAACATTCAAGTTGCAAATATTTTTTTGCCATATATTTTGGTTGTTTTTTTAATCCAAAATTGAATCAACAAGAATCCCTTTGATTAAGGTATCTCTAATCTCTATCCTATTTTCAGATTTTTTTCTAATTTTATTTTTGTTTAAATCTTAAAAAATGTTGTTTGTATTTTTCAATTTCCGTTATGATTTACTCTCCAATGGCTGAATCCAAGAGGCTTACTAGAGGTATTCATCTTAATCAACCAATTTCTGGTGATTTTTCATCCTTTAATTTATTTATTACTTAACAAATAGTGTATAATGTATGATCCACTGCTGTAGAATCTTTGTCTACTTGTGAGGATCTTGAAAAAGACGACGAAGATCGAATAGTTTTCGAACAATTTTCTATTAGTTTGTTTTGTATTTATAGTTATTTTTTAGAATTTGGTATGCTTTCTTAATTTGTATTCAAATCACTATGTATACTATCAATATTTGTATTTACTAAAAATTTCATGTTGCATGGTTTATGAATCTTGTATTTGTCCCTAATTTGTATTCATCCAAATGTATGTTAACTAGTTATGTATTTTATTTATAAGAAGAACAACTTTCTATTAGTTTATTTGTATTCGAATATAAATACAAATAATAGACATATTGGAATGAATACGACTTAGAAAAGGAAACAAGATTTTGAAAAGACAAATAAATACACAGTGAAAAATATATACGAATACAAATATATTTCTTAAATAGCTACATTTTATTTGACATATATATTGGAATGAATACAAACTAATAAAGGTATGTCAACTGAATTTGACATTTTTTTCTAATTTGTATTTATTATAAAGGTATGTTAACTAGTTATGTATTTTATTTAAGAATGAGTACACCAAATATTCAATTATTTCTTTTCAATTTTATATTTCATTCACTTTTTCATCATACTAATTTTTTGTATTTTATATATTATTATACAAAATTCTAAATAAAAACTAGAATAAATAGAAATACAAATAAAATACATATTGAAATGAATACATACAGGATTTTTGAAGAAAAAAATAACTATATAGGGAAAAAATATATGAAAATACAAATATATTTCTTAAATGACTATATAGATAAATTCGGCATACCTATTGGAATGAATACAAACTAATAAAAAACTATAATAAATATAAATAGAATATATTGTGGAATGAATATAATTTAAAAAAAAACAAAGTTTGAATTTTATTTGAAAATGTAACTAATGAGAAAATTAAGGATACTTGCCTTTTTTTTGAAATATTCCCCCTTAATTTTCTCCTTTTTGTTATTAAATAATTATATTCTTTAAATAAAAATAAATAATAAAAACATAAATAAGATACATAACAAACTAAAATTGACATTTTTACTAAATATTGAAATTGTTGCTAATGAGTCCTCTTAAATGCTAAAATATTGACATTTTAAAAAATTTCCCTAGTTATAATTAAGTTCATACCAATTTTAACTTTGATTCATTTATCTCACTTTTACATTGTATCATTTAATTCGAGTGAATATTTACCAAGTTTTTCCTTTTGTCTCAACTCAAATTACAAAACAAGACTAATGGTTGTAATATTAATTTGTTGGAGACTACTAAAATGGACTATTTAAATGAAATTGATTTTTATGAAACTTGGTAATTAATTGTGTGCAAGTAACAGTATTTTTTGTAGAAAAATATTCAAATTTATCAACCCTACACATTTCCAACAAAAGAAAAAAGTGTAAATCCAAAAATTAGAATAGATCAAATAATATCTCATCATTATAAAATAAACAACTCTACATATCTTATTTTAAAATAAGTCATATCTATTTGTCCATGGAAATAGGCATTTTAAAAGAAAGGAATAGTGCAAAATAGGAAACCACGTTCGAGGAACACATCATGCAAAAGTATATACACTATTAGCAATATTTTATATATAAAAAAATAAGATGAACAATATTATTTATTGGCAAGAGAATAAGCTTTAATATATTTTATCTTAATTACTGTCTGCATTTTTGCTTCATTCACATGACAGCAAGCCAATTTTGAATTTTTCATTAATTTTCTAATAAGACTTAAGATATGCTTCAATATTCACACGATAGACATAGAATTTTAAATAGCGATACGGGAAAATGATCAATTATATCTGTAGATATTGAAATTTTGTGGGATTCTACGAGATGCGTTTAATTTGAGTTGGGACTCTACAAATTGTGTTTAACTTATATAAGGATTTTTAGAGGGTACTCAACCTTAAATCCTAGTTTATGCCTATATAAAGGGTACTAAATTTCCTTAAAAGGCATCTCGAAAAATCCCCAAAGAGATCAAGATCTCGAATACTCCACAAATTGATAGATTATTCATATAGAGAGGTCGAATCTAAATCATCCTAATTCGAGAAATACGCCACTAACAGCCCTCGAATCATGGATAAATTATCTTAGAGAGTAAAATCAAGGGAGGAACAGATTTGTAATCACAATTTTGATGAATAAAATCATGTTTATTCATATTTTATTTGTATGATTTATTTATGATCCATATGTTTAAAATTTATTACAAACAATACCATTTGTTTGTCTTAGTTCTATTAGGTCAAACCACAGCATATAATATGAGCAAAGTGGTAAATTAGGACAAGATTCTAAAAGGCAAATCGCGATGACATCTTGTCCTATTAACTTGAGTTTGCCCTAATTTTCAGTGATGAAATCGAGATTTTCATTACGAAAAATTTATATATAAAAGAATAAATTTAAAAAAAAAAAAAGAGAGTTAATTTTCCGACAAAGAAATGTCAATTCACACCCCTTGAATACATGTTGTTCTGCCGCTAAAAAGTGACAATTGTTACCTAGTTGATCTTCGTCATCCTCTGTTTAATATTATTAAGTTAATTAATTAACCGATATCTATAGTTTGCGCTGATTTCATTAACGAGTAGGTCATACCCTTTATATTTAGAGAATTTATTTATACAATCGGGTCATTTATCACGTAAACATAAATAACTTTCTATGACATGATTTACTCATTAAACTATACAATAATGATTGACATAAATATTGAAGAAAGTGGATATTGAAGAGTTACCTTTTGAAACATGGAGTAGAGCTTCTTCTTCTTCTGCAGTTAGCTCAATAAAGATGAAGTAAGTGAAGAAAATAGTCACTTCTGTATTTCATTTTATTTTTATTTTTATTTTTTTTTGTTTGGTCTCATAATGAATGGTTTATTCGGGTATATGCGCTTCTTGTGGAACATTTCAAGAATATGCTCTATTGAGAGTGATGTGTCACACTTCACAAAATTTCAGACAAGTTTTGTACTTCAAATAATCACCCTTTGTACTAATTCTATGAATGAAAAGAAAAATAGAGACTTACCATAGTCATATGATCATTATCTCTAGGTTCAAGTTGCGAAAATAATTAGCTTCTCGCATAAATGTATGGTGAGACGTGTATAATATAAGAATTAGATTTGTCAAAAAAGGGTTGGCCCAACCCTACTCGGCCCAAGGTATGCGGCCCAAGAAATTTGATGGATAAGGAGTACCAACCCTTCATTTGGAAAGGCGTGAAAATGTTCAATTCAACTCAAACCTAGAAGGATCAACGGTTGGAGCATGCTAGCTCTTTATTTTTTTCTTTTCAAACTTAAAATGCTATAACATGAAATTAAAAAAAGAAGTTTTTCAAATCAAATATGACAAATAATGGTATTGTTTCAATATACCTAGTAAAAAGTCTAGTGTGATTAACATATACCTAGGAAATTAGACATGCGAGATACATGTATCTAGTGTGATGCATGCCAGGTTCACGAGTGAGATGAGAGGGAGGTGAAGGTTCGAGATTTGTCTATGTATCCTAGATATATGTGAATTCACTTGGATAGAATGTATATAGAACAAATTAACCTAATTTTGAGTATATGTATCCTGAGATACATATATTTGGAAGTACCAAAATCTGATAAAATTCGTAATTTTACAACATAATGTGCATTTATGTAATTAACTCATATACTAGTGAATTTTTTGTAAGTTAAGTTATTCTTTAATAAATAGTTTTGACCCATGGGTTGACCCAGCCAAACCCTAATAAAGCCATAAGGGTCAATGACTCGTATGAATTAGACTTATAAGCTCTAGTTTCTAATGAGATTGAAAAATTCTATCCCAACCCTACCTCAATAAGGAGTTGGGATGGGCTGGCCTAATGGGCTAAGTCTAGTTTGATGGCTCTAATAGAAATCTAACTGTCACGATCCAAAAATGGACGTGATGGCACTCGTCTTATCCCACCAAGACAAGTAAGCCTAAAACTCAACTATTACAATAAAAATGCGAAAAATTTACTATCAACTTACATTATACCCCAAAACCTGGTTGTCACGTGTACAAGCCTCTAAAGTATTACAATCGGATCAAAAGAAAATATAAGTCTCATATGATATTGTTTCTAGAGTAGAACAAAATCATAAACAAGAGTAAGGAGGGATGCTGAGATGGCCAACAACTACCTCACAAAATCTCCAGGAAGCCTCGGAAAAGAAGAGAATATATCATAAAAGTCCGGGCTAGTAACCTACAAAAATTTGTAGAAGCAAGGGGTGAGTACCAAACCACACGGTACTCAGCAAGTAAACCTCTAAACACAAGCTAAGGGGATGAAATACGGGTACTCCTACCACCCCCAACCGAACCTCCACAACTACAACCTGCATAAACATCAACCCAACCTAACAACTCACAGTTTACATAGAACGTAACTCAACAAAAACATTTAGACAAATTACATATCCTCCACAACAACACTTTAACAAATTACATATCCTCCACAACAACACTTTACAAATTATATATCCTCAACATCAACACTTAAACAAATTAGATATCCTCAATAGCAACACTTCCAAAAATTTACATATCCTCAATAACACACTTCAACAAATCACATATCCTCAACAACAACACTTCAACAAATTATATATCCTCAATAACAAGCTCAGTATTCAACAATCACAAGTTCCGCAAAAAGACAATCACTAGATCAACAAAACACAATATCAAGTTCACTAATGATAAGTATGTGCAATGTAATGGAATGCAATGTCAAGTATAATGATGCATGTCTGACCTAGTGATACACACCAGCTGTCTCTCAGTCCGGGACCCATGGGGGACATATCTGTCCATGCATCTGTCGCGGCGCACGACACGACCCTCGATAATAGTAACCATCGCGGCGCGCGATACGTCCCTCGAAATATAGTATCCATCGCGGCGCGCGATACGTCCCTCGAAATATAGTAACCATCGCGGCGCGCGATACGTCCCTCGAAATGGTACATCCTCTTTAAGTTATCATTCTTTCTCAATGCACATAACACTTCCACAACCATGTCTCAGAATAATGCAATGACATGTTCACACAAATAATGAGAAGATGGTCATTTTCATAACATTGCACAGTTCACAACCACACAAACATGAAATCACATCAACAATGATTCAACAAGCCATCAAACTTTTCTCAACACATCATACATAAATAATTAATCACATCGCCTTTTGTTATCCCTTTTATTTCATCATTAGAATTAATCAATGTGGACAAGTCAACCCATCACCAATCTCGTTACTCCCAAACATATATCACAAGAAAATACACGCATTCCATACACTTAACAAGAGTTTAGAAATCCACTTGCCTCAAATAGTCAAACAACCATTGGGACTTGAGCCTCCCCTTTTCGTTGAACTCCCAACTCAAAGCAATCTATTCAAATAAATGATTACAATAAGATTTCAAAACTAACAACACTCATATTACTATGTGTTTAGCTTTGACCCAAAAATTCACCAAAATTTATAGTTAAGTTTGTAATCTTGATGTCTATTAACATAAAAATTCTAATATTTTTCAAATTTCAAACCTAGAGTTGAGTTTCAGTTTCTCCAATATACTAGATATAATAATATTCATATAACTTTATACCTTTACATTTAATTACATATGATAATTTATCAAGCTAAGATAATTATATAATATGATAAATATAAGACATATTTGAAAATTAAAAAAAATAAGAACCATTACGTTAATCTCTATATTCCATATATACATGCCTATAATCCATAAATAATTAAGAATGTCAATTGGCAAAATTGGCAATCATCGGCCAATGATTGCCATTAATGATTTAAACCTAATTTTTTCATATGTGTTTTTCTCTTTCCCACATATTAATAATAATAATAACTTACCTTATAATAATATTTATACATATTTATAATCTCAAGTTCACAAGTTCACATATTAGTATAAATTATACACGTTTTAACCTAAAAATCTATTCCTAATTACATAAAAATTTAATAGAAAAGATAAGAATAATTACCTTGATATCTCGAGATAAAAATATTGATTAAACTCCTCCTTTTCCCTTTTCTTTTCTCCCTTTCTTTTCTTTTCTTCTCTGTTCTTTTTTCACATCGTTCTTTTTTTTTTCCTCAGCCGTCACAGGCTTTTATAATTTTAGGGCACTTTGCCCTTTTTTTTTATTATTATTTTATTCATTTATTTCATTAATTACTTTTCTATTTTTTTCTATTTTTTTAAATTATTTTTTTAACAATAAAATAATCTTTTATTAAATCTAAAATCATGTCACTCATTATTACAAGTCATATAAATTATTTATAAAATCTACTAAAAAGGTTATTATAAAAATAATAGTTGAAATTTCTAAAACGACTAAGAGAATCGTTACACTAACATATTGATAATGAGTTTATTTGAGCCTGATAATTCATTTTTCTTAACTTCAAATGACTTAGGTTTAGGCGAAAAGTACACATAAAGACTGTAAATACTATATTAATATCAAATCCTTAACATATATTTATTAAAAAGATTTTATTATGCGATACAATCAAAAAGACTCGGTGAAATTTAACGCAGAATATAAAACATCATATCTTTCTTGTTCCTACATATATCATATTTCTAGAAGGCTAGAAAATGATTATGTAATAGGCTCCATCAAGTTGATTAGGATTTGGTCTCGAGTCTTGCCATCTTGAACCCCAAATCCATCTCCAAATTGATACATAACATGTCCCATTCGCGCTATATTTATTACATGCTTAGCGATTTCTCGATGTGACATAGAAAGTGTATTAAAATGATAATTGATCTTCTTCCACGAATCCAAAATTATGCTTTCGATATGCTCTCGAGCTACATCCTCCGAGACATTTTCTTGTTGCATGTAACATATAATTGATGAAGCAACATCACCTCTCTCTAGCTCCGCCTACGTATATATATATTATGACAAAAAAAAAAAACTATAAGGGACGATGAAAATAGAATGAAGTAAAATTAAGTTTAAGCTAGCTAGGACTTACCGCTGAGGTACCTTGGTCATTGCAAAGTCGAAATATAACTGAAGTATGGTAAATAATTTCTTGGAAATTATTGCTTGAATCAAGCGATTCATTTGTTATTTTATTATTTGTGAGACCATAAATCACATAATCAGAAAGTAATGGAACAGTGGATGAAATCCACCCATTGTTAAGATACTCTTCAAGTGTTGGTATATGGCCTTCATTGTACCACTTTGCTTCCAAAAGCATGGCTTTACAAAAGTTGAGCCACTGAATTATTGAAACATAGATTAGCAAACTTTGATGCATTAAAAAATCATGTAAAAGATGTACTATATAGTTAACTAATAAGCATATGATAGACACACTACAACAAAAATGACCATTAACGGCATTTAATTCTTAATTGTCGCTAAATATATATTTTTTGCGATAACTGTCACTCTTTGTATACGTCCCTAAAGCCTTTAGCGACGTTGATTCTAATGACACTTAACAAATGCCGGTAAAGATTTTAGCATTCTTTATTAGTATTAATATTTAATACAGCTAAAAATTATTTTTGTTATAGTGACATAAGACAAAAGAAAAAATACACGAGTACATTTGAAAATTCCGACTTTCAAAAATACTGGTTCCGCTGAAACTCAATAGCTTTAGCTTAAAATGTATATAAAATATTTTCACTGTCAAATCAATCTTAAAGTTTGAATACGAATGAGTCAGGGCGATTATACTCCCTTCATTCATTTTGAATAGTGGTTTTTGAGAGTCAATTTTGACTAAATGTTTAAAATTAAAATTCAGATATTTGAAATTATTTAATTTTTTTTGTAAAATATATAGCACCAAAGAAAGAGAAAAGTACTTTGGATTTTTGGCACTTGTAAACATGAGTTATAAGAAGATATATATTATATAAGGAAAATGCATAAGTATCTCTTCAACTTCAACCTATGTTTGAAATTTTAGAGACACGCTCATACTATACTAAGGTCCTATTACTCCCATGAACTTATTTTATAAGTAATTTTTTATTCCTTTTCGACTTACGTGGCAGTCAAACAGCATTAGACCCACAAAATAGTGTCACGTAAATCGAAAAGGGGAAGAAAATTATTAATAAAATAAGTTCAGAGGTAATAGGACCTTAGTATAATATAAGTGTGTCTTTGAAATTTCGGACATAGATTGAGGGGTACTTGTGCATTATCCTTATTATATATATATATGTAAAAGTAAGACTACTTATAGTATACTTACGCCTTGTTTGAGAGAAGGAAATGCTGAATGTTGACATCCTTTTTGTTGGTCATCAATCTCAGCATATATCTCTTCTACTGTATCATACAATGCTCTAAAACAAATTTGTATACACTCTGGCAGACATTTTACTTCATTTGGATCCCACCTAATGAAAAATATGAAAAATCTCATATTAATTTTATGCATTTAACAACTTTAATTGATCAAAAACACCATGTGTTATTAACAAAACCTACTTGTTTATGGCATGAGTAAATTGTTGTGCATCAGCTAATGAACCATAAATATCAAAAACATCATCTATTATTAATACCAATTGAAACACTTTAGTAACCCATTTTCTAATGCTTCCTTGTTGAGGCTTAGACCCAATTCCTCCAGCAAAATAAAAGCATTCTACTATCCTGTCCCTCGTAAAAAACAAATCTTCAACTATGTCCAGATCCCTCCACCATCTGATAATTAAAAGACAAAAATTCGAATGAAACAGGAATATACACACACAAAAAATAAAAAATACGTGTACGTACCTTATAACATCTTTTAGATCTTTTAGGTGTGTGGCTTGAATTATATTGAAGTTAAGTTTAGCCAAATTGAGTAGTACTTGATTTGTGTTGTTGTTGTTGTTGCCTTGTTGAGTAAACATTGTTATGTGTCCTCTAACATCATACCATCTCACTCTCCATGCTAATGGGAAATAATTGCTCAAATTTTCCTTATTAAAACTAGTATTCATGAGGTTATTAGTTGTGAGTAATCTTATGTCATTTAGTAAATTTTCACCATCCATGCCCAAATATGACCCTTCCAATAGCTCCAATAATGTTTTTGTATCTGACATTTTCTTCCTATCAAACAACTCCTTTAACATATCTGTATTACAACAATCGAAAAGATATCAAACATACTGTCTCTCTGTCTTAATTTATATGACGTACGTTTATATTACCTTGTGAAGCATAGTAGCCATGTTGCCTTAGGAGTCTGAAGCATAATGCAGTAGCATATATGTCCTTATTGTCCTTTGTGTTACTACATTTCATGTACGTAATTGTTTTTTCCAAAGCTGCTTTTGTTTCAACGTCGAAGTAATCAGTGAGGCCAAATTTGTCAATTTCATCAACAAGTTCAAGCAGGACCACTGGAGTATCACTCTTTGAAAACGTGCAACTTATTACTTCCTCTTTTAGCTTCTCAGCTTCAATTTGGTACTTCCTTTTCTGCACCAAAAAATTATTGAAGTAAAATTGACACAAAATAAGTGGATCTCTTATTTAATACTCCTTTAGTCGATATTCTTTGACTTGATATGGTGTTTAAGAAAAAACGAAAGATTCAAAAAACTTACTATCTAAAACAATTTTCGAATAGTTATGTGGTTGAGATTGATTTCATTGAGGGTAAAAGGAGATATTTTAAGTTAAATTGTTTCTAATCATAGTAAGGTGACCTTTTTCTTGAGACAGGCTAAAAAAGAAAGAATGTCACATAAAATCGGACAGCGAGAATATAATTTCCCTATGTTCGATATAAATATAAATGAAAAATATTAATTTTAAAAATATTTATATATAATCTAGATAAATACTATGGAATGTGAGGGTGGAGCGCGGGTAGGGTGTGGGGTACTATCGTACTGTTTGGGAGGGGGTATATGAATGTGTGTTTATCATCGGAGCAACTCCCTCTTGTTCACTTATCAAAGCTTATTTTTTTTAAGGAACTGTTTATTTCTAAATATAAAAAAACATTGACCAATCAAACATGAAAATATCGATACATTTTGATTTTGATAAACGATGAGATTTGAAAATACTTACAGAATATTGAGTTGTAAGAGAAAGTAGATCATCATATTTCCAAATGTTTGGTTTATATGAAGAAATTGTGGTTTCAGGCTGAATTTGATTTTTAATACTAAGAGTATGAATTTTTTGTGTTTGCATGGTTGGAATAACGGATAATATGCATCTGCAAGCCATGGTTTGAGTACATTGGAAGGTACATCAAGTGTGTGTATATATATATATATATAAAAATATAAGAACCATTTAAGAAGAAAGTCAATAAATAATGAACCAGTGTCATTTAATTATTTGCGTTTTGTGGGGTACGTTTTAAAAAAAAAAAAAAAGAGACCAAAAAAATTAGGGTCTTTTAAAAGCAATATAGAAGAAAACTTCATATATTTGAAAGCATTTGTCCAAACTTCAATTGGTAAATTAAACTTTGATGTTATAAAAGAAAAGAAATGTAATTAAAAAAATAAAAATAAAAATAAGAGATAGAAACCTTTTTTTTCTCTCTAAAGTATTAACGGTCTTCAAGTGTACACAATATATATATAAGTTTTAGTACTTTATTTACACGGTACACAAAAAATTGACATAACATGACATTAATCATGAAGATTAAGAGCGGAGATTAATGGACATGAGAGTTAACTATACATCATGTAGAAGAGTTGTTGGAGTAACTTTTTATCGAGTTATGGACATTCACCTTAATTTTGTTATTTCGAAATACTCCCTCTAAGATGTCCATAAAAATAGATATGATATACCTCTTTTAATATTTTGTTTTTAAAAATTCTGCGAAAAAAAACTCTAGGAAAAGAAAAATAACATTTCTATACGCCGAAAATATGGAAAAAATTTAGCACCGTTGAAATGATCACGTAAATTTTTCAAATGACATAACTATCACGTAATTTTTTCTATTTTGTTTGTCACAATGACGGGCACCAATGTGGAAGATACTGACGGCTAATGGTATTATATTAAATTATATTATTATAAATGACGAAAAACTAAAATAAATGGTGTTATTTGGAACTATAAAGAACAAATTGTAGTCAAAGTAATTAAGATAAAGGCATAGAGTGTGTTTAGTTTAGAGCGAGGCAAAAATATTTTTTATGTTTAATTGGTTAAAATATTTTTTTAGGATCGTGTGATCGTATGATCAAATTTTAATTCAATAAAATAAAATTGAACATAAGTAGTGTTTAAGTTGTCAATAAAAAAAACTATTTTGTCAATTAATTTTAAAGTGTGGTTAATTTTGCTTACTCAATATAAATGATAAAAAAAATTATTTTTTATTAAACATTAATTTAAATGAAGTAATAATAAATTTGATTAAAAAAACATTAAATTTGATGAATATAAATTGTAAAGTAAGAATTGAAGTAAAAATAAATTTTATATCGGTGAGAATAATTGTTATATGAGATCTAAATTATTTAAAAAGTTATGATACAAAATTATAAATTTTATTTACATATAAAATAAATGATTAAGTAGATATAAATAAATGTGATTTTTTAATATAAAATATAAATTTTTGGATTAAATTTTACATCTAAAAAATCTCAAATCATATTTTTTAACAAATTTGAGATTTCGTTTCATAATATGAAATGATAAAATAAAATCAGCGTGAGATCACATTTATAAACCATTAAATTTCTTGAGAAAATATTTTTCTTTTCTTTTTTGGGTTTCATACATCATTTATGCCTAATGCCAACAGCTATAGCCGCCGCATAAGCAAAAATGTTTACATATGATTTGACCAAAACGTTCAAAGCTGATGTACTCTTATGTGTCCTAGTTTTTATTTTTATTTTTAATAAAATAATTTATATAAAAATTTTAGGATAAATTACTTAAATACACACTTTTATTTTTTATAATTTTCATTATTCCCTACTATTTTAAAATATCTCCAAAATCCCTTATTTTCCTTTCAAATCCCATTGTTCTAGATACATTAAGTTTCACATTCAAGCACACGTTTCTATTCCTAATTTCACTCCCTTAATCCCTCCCTATTTCACTCCCTTTAACCTCTTCCTATTTTCACTCCCTCAATCTTTACTTCTTTTATTTTTTAATTTTCAGATTTATTCTCTCTCCATAAGATTTTTCAAGAATCAAGTAAGTTTTCGTTTCACAATTTTTTCCGAAGAACTACCAGATCTCCTCCATTTTCACATTTTTACAAAATATATAAGGAAAAAGTGAAAGAGATGATGTATCCTCATTGCTCCTTGCAACATCATCGTTTCCAGTGACGTCTTTTGTTGATGAAATCATTTTCCATTGTTGACAGTGAGACAAAGATACAGAAGTTGGTATAGAGCAAAGTAAAAGTGTAGGGGGATTTCTTGGTCATTTGTATTGTTGATTTATTTTTTTGTACTTCATCCTTTATAATACATATGATTTCATATTTAATATATCTAGTTGATTTTGTTTCTTAAACTAATGTATAATGCTTTCGTTGATTTTCAATGTAACTCGTTGTTTAATCGATGTACTGATACATGTATTAGATATGTACCAAATGTTATAACGTTTAGTCAATGCACTGATACATGTAGTATATATGTATCACATGTTTTTCATGTAGTATGAATTTTCTGAAAACTGATATCATGTATCAGTAAGGTATTAGTTGTTTAGTTGATGTACTGATACATGTTTTGAAAATTGTTATAATGTATCATTCACTAAGTTTAATAATTGCGTCATCAACTGTGCTTGATGATACATATAGAATCAGTGTGTATAGTGTTTTGTCGATGTACTGATACATGTATTAGATATGTACCACATGTTATAATGTTTAGTCAATGCACTGATACATGTAGTAGATATGTATCAACAACGATAGAAAATGAAATTGAATCTCCAACAACGATTCCGTCGATTTTGTAACTTTCATACTGCAATTCGTTCACCCAAATTTCGGAATGTCTCATCAAAATTGAAGTATTCATCTTGAAAAATCCACAGTAACAACAATAAAATTACTGTAGTTCAAAATTTAACAGATTGTTCATAAAAAATGTATTCAAACTAGATGATATAATCTTTGATTTTTAAAATTTGAAATTAATATCCAATTATGTGCTGAATTTATGCTGATTACTGATCTGTTACCGTAAAATAAGTTGTTTTAGTAACAACATTAAATTTACCGTTTTTTCTCCATTTTTTTCTCAACAGTTTAAACTTACCATGTATCATTTACCATGTATCACTAGAGTCTAATGTATCACGGCACAACAAATTTAAGGGATTTTTTGTAAATACTAAATTTGTCGGGACAGAGTGTAATTATTGAATTACACTATGGGATTCCTTAAATTTTTACAAAATTTTATAGCTTTTTTATATTGTATTATAAATAACATTTTTAATAGACATATAACAAAGTCATTCTAAAAAAAGTACAACATGTCAAGATTAAAATTGATAATTATTTTTAACCATCCCTTTTGAAGTATGCGCAATATTCCTCCCCCAAAAAAATGTATGCACAATACTTAAAGAGGAAAAATCAATACATTTTTATTAAATAGGAACAACGCGATAAATTAATTTATTATATTCTTAATTAAATGTGGGGATGCTAATGCGACGATGATGATGGGATGAAAAAGTATTTTTTCTATTTTTATGATTTTATAAATTAATATATTATACGTAGATATGTTATCATTAAAATAGCTTATTATATAATTTAATAAAGTATTAAAGTTTCGGGTCTTAAAAGTAAAATATCTATTCTATAGTTTCGGGACCTTAAAATATTTAAGTGAATAAAAAAGAGAAATTTTCAAAAAATAGCAAAGATAATAAATATTATCAAGTTTTATAGATGTAGTTTCAGTTATTGAGCTCCATAATATGCTTCCTTTGCTATGGAAGTTACGTTTGTACATTTCATCTGCTTATATACAATACATGGCAAGTGTATACAAATGGAGATTGCGATTTGTATATTTCGCTTACGAATATATAAACGGGTAATTATATACAAATTCTATACTTATACATCTAGGATTTTCTTAGTTTCATTTGTATATTTCGCTTGTCAATATACAAACATGACAGTTTATATGAATTTATCATAAATCATACATAAATAGTTAGGATAAGCATGTAAAATATGTATTTATATGATAAGAAATTAAATTATACAAATTATAAATTTATACAATCAGAATCGAATTATATATATATATTCTCAATTTATACAATTAAAAAATTATACATATTCTAAATTTATACCATTAGAAAATCGAATAGTAAAAAATTTGGCTAAAATATAGCCATAGATTAAAAATAATCAAAAATATAATTATATTATATAATGCACTCTAAATCTTTATCATTTCACATAATTTTTCAATAAAAAATGTATTGGATTGCATTGCATCCGACTTCATTCACACAAATATCTAGTTATTAGATGGTTTTTATTATTCATCCTCAAACATATGATCTTTAATTTTTATTAATATTCTTTTTTTTGAATATTGGTTTGACCCATTGTATCTATTTATTTTTCAATGGACTAGACAAAATTACATCAAAAGGAAAAAGAGTAATTTTCACGTATAGTAAATACAAAATTTATTTTTCTATGTTATAGAAAAGTTTTCATCATTGCTCTCTATAGCAAATATAAATATGTATAATTTGCTATACAAATACAAAGAAATCAATTGTATAATTTGCTATATATATACAAAAGAAAACAGTTGTATACAAATCAATTGTATAACTTGTGTATATATAAAACGAGAAATAGAGAAAGACAAAAGAAAATGTGTAGTGAAATATTTATATTGTATAATTATAAGTGTATAGGACGAATATATATGTATTTGCAAGTGTATATAAAAATTTCTCTCACTTTATACAAACGGTAACGCAATTTATAATTTCGTTTCTGTCTGTATAAGCGATAGTGTCGAGGTTGGCGAGCGAGATCTGGGAGTGGCGAACGAGATCTGGGAGTAAAGAGAGAGAGGAACGAAAATATATGTATATATACAATTTTTTCTCGCTTATAAAAACAGAAACACATTTTATACACTTGTGTTTGTATAAAAGTGAGAGGGAGCGAGAGAGGGAGAGTGGCGAGCGAGAGTTTGAGAGAGAGAGAAGTGACTGACAAACAGTTTGCTACGCATTTTATTTGATTTATTAGAATGTCATTATATACAATTTTCCAACGAAAAAATTATGCAAAATATCAACCCATTAGGTTACTTACCATTATTTAGCCCAATTTCTTTATTTTACCAAAAATTATCATTCGGACCTATTTTTTCAAAAATAATGCCCTGCCTCTTCTTCTTGTTTCCTTTTTCTTCATATTCATCTTCTTCTGTTGCTTCTATTTTCTCCTTCTCCTTCTTCATTAAAATTCGACATACCGCAAACGAGAATTATTTAGATCGAATAAAGTATCAAAAACTTGAAATTTCAAAAGGACTTCATATCTAAATTTTGAGATTATCTAGAGGTGATTTGAGTTGATCGACATTGAATAGTGTACGTATACTTCTCATGTATAAATAAACTATATTGTTTGCTCCTTGAATATTTTCTATGACTTTTGGCAAACTATATTGTATAGTCCATATATATATATATATATATTTTAAACTTTTGATAACTTTTGAAACTACTAAATTTCAACACAATCCAACTAAACGCATTTAATTTTGGGAAACTTACATAAATATGCTATAATAAATAAATATTTACCATTTATAGCAATAACATTTTTTTGTCACTTGATCACTTTAATTCATTTATAATACAAGTTTAATGATGGATAATATATTTATCACACATTTTAGTACACTTATAAATACAATGTAACTTTTTTTTATCAAACAAACACAATATATTTCAAAAACAAGTATGATTCAAATATATTGCATAAATAATTTACTTTTAATACATATTACAGATTTATCACAGTATTGCTATAAATGATAATAAATAAAAAATATCGCTAAAATCAGTAATTATTTTTTAAAATGTATTAAGTCATGTAATTTTTCCTTTAATTTTTATTGGAGAAGAACACAATTAGCCATATGCATTGTACAACGTTTATATATCCAATATGGATTGAACTGTTCAGTCACATATATTGAAATATATAATGCAATTAGCCATATGCATTGTACAATGTTTATATATCAAATATGGATTGTATTATTCAGTCATATATATTGAAATGTACACATTATAATGTGTTTTAACACTATTTATGCATATTGCTCTAAATGATACCATGCTTATATATCTCATATACATGCATTGTATTATACCGTGTATACACGATGTGAATGTTGTATAACATGTATAAACACTAAATAACGTATGATTAATAAGCCGGTAAACTTCCACTACTCATTCTTTCTTCTTATTTTTTTAAAAATGGTGTATATATATTAATATATTTACTTAGTTCCATCTTCAATTCTGATTTCATCCTTGTATTTATTCATTGCCTTTTCTTGTTTATGACTAATATTTTTTTTTTATCTCGTTTGAATGAATATCCATCAATCAATAGAAAGTTGTTTTGTGGTACATTAATATATTAATTTTATGAAGCAACTTTTAATTATAATCTAGCTCTAGGCCACAAATTCTATTACACATAAAACGTAGAAGACATGGTACTTAAAATATGGAGTTCTTGTCCTGTTTTTTTTGCTAATTAATAGCCAACAAAATCACAATGATCATGTATTAAACTTAGGTTCACACAGACAGAAATTAGTACTAGCTATAGTATACATAGAGCTTTAATAAGCTCTCAAGTAGAGAAAAATTGAAATAAATTTAGAAAAGTTGTCTTATTTACTCAAAAGAAAGTAACATTTCCTTCTTTATATATAGCCTTACACTTTATTTCTTTATTACTTTTGTAATACTACATTTTTTTTTTTCTTTAATTGCTTTTGACAGGCTTTGAGTAAAGGAAATATAGAAAGAAAGAATTGGAATAATTAAGGTCAGCAAGTCAAAACTTTAATGGCAAACTGAGCGAGTCCCTTCAAAAGGATAGAAAGTTGGGTTCATTATATTAAACACTGTAAAGCAGACTGAAAAGAAAAGGCAAAATATTTACTGTCAAAAATTACAGAGTTTTTTTTTTTCTTTTTGGAAGTTTCTCGTCACCTTCTCTGCCCCAAAAATTTGTTCAATCACTTTTACTTGCAATGCTATTGTCCTTTCTCTTTTTGTCTCTCTTCCTGCTCTCATTTTTCACCTTTGCAAACGTTATAAATAAAAAAGAGCTTTACTTTTCTTTCTTTATATTGTTACAATCGACCCGTTTTGGGGTAAGAACTTACTTGTAGTCTGGTGAGAGCTCGTTTGGATTGACTTATTCAGGTTTTAAGTAGGACATGATAAGAAATGATTGTTCAGGATCATATAACGAGAACGAATATGAACTTAATTCAACCTTAAAAGTTAGCTCACGAGAGATAATTGTACAAGTAAATTTTGTTTTACATAATTGATCTAATATTACGCGTTCCTCATGCACTAAAGTCTTAACTTCTAATTAAGAACGAAAAGGAACTTACCGCTGCACTGTAACATTAGAGTTTTTATCACACGTCGATGACACAATGTCCTCTGTATATAAAGCCATGAAACCAACAAAGTTATTGCATTATTCCACAAGTTTCTCTTCGTCTCTCTCTTGAACTTCTGATTCGAACTCTTTGTTGATTATACAAACCTACAATTGTTTCTGATAACATGAAAACCTTTAAGTTACTCAAATGTTGGCCCAACGCCGACCCCAACACGTCTACTGTTGCTGATACTGATAATGTTCCTTATTTTGATTCTGTTAAGAATTTAATATATGGAATCGATTATGTAACTAACCCCGATGAAGATTCCTTCTTCGATTTGGTGTTCACAGGGCCTGATGGGCGCCCTAAAGTAGTCTGTAACTCTAAATCCGTGAAGCAGAGGAAGATCGGTGAATTTGATTCTCCAATTGACTCACAATCCAAATCTCCTTCTCCGGTTAGCGTGCTCGGGTCTGGTATTGTCTTTTTGTTCAGATTCAGGAAATCGAATTCAGATAAAGCGGGAATAGATGAACCGAAGCAGTTAAACAAGACAAGTTTGCACAGAGGAAGCAGTTTAAGAAGCAAACTGGAGAGAGAGAGGGAGGAGGAATTTTCAGTTGACGAATCCGCGCCATTGCCATCTAAGCAATTTGCAAGAGCCAAGTTTTTGAAATTGGTGAAGCGTGGGAATTCCAAAATGTGCACGGACAAAATTAGATTATCAGATCAAGTTTCAACTCCATTCATTAGCTCATCGAGAAAGCAATTGGATGAAAAACAGGGGAACCGAGTCGCTGCATTTGGAGCTGTGTGTAAGCACGTTATGAAGAGCCGATCGACGACTTCCTCCTTTGCCGGAGTTTCATCGTCACTGCCGCCGATGAATCGCAGAGATGATTCACTACTGGAGCAAAATGACGGAATACAAGGTGCTATTCTTCACTGCAAGAGATCCTATAGCACTGCATCAAAAGGTAACTCCTGATTTTTTTTTTTCATCGCCTAATTTGGTTACAAAATTACATCTATCTGTATCTGCATAACTATAATCAGAATTCAACTAATCGATTAATTCTTAATTATGGGCGTAACGTGCAGACTGCTCGATTATATTACCAAGATGTACAACTGAAGATGTAGCACGCACCTCTTGTTATGAAGAAGAGAGCAGATGGAGCATTTGAATTATCAATCCATTTCTGTGTTTCACACTGTAAACTAAAAGCTAGGAGTTTTAGTTAACAGAGTAAATGCTTTTGTATATATTTTCTATTAAATTTTCAACTTTGTCTCTTCATTCTGTCAACTTGTCCAAGTGTATGCTATGAATTGAATTTGATCATTCTGGTTTTGCTATTTCATGCCTATAAACAAAGCCTAACAAAAAAAAGTTTCAAGCTTCTATGCTTCAATAGTTTGATGAGTAAAACTGTTCCATCTGCAACTTGATGTCGTCCATAGAAATTTAAAACATCATATACAAAATAAACTGCGACCCTTATTTCTCAAGAGATTCCTTGTAAAAGAATCTTAACAACGTTACAAACAACGAAATTAAGCAATAAAACGAAAGAATATACTTTAAATTTCTACTAAAAGTGACAATCACATTTTCCTCCGTCGTTTCTACTATACTTTTCACATCAAAGAAAGATAAGTATTTCATTTCTACAATTTTGGATCATTTTTTTTTCATAATTTCTACAATAACAAACGCTTTAACAATCAAGACGTTTCTAATAAAGGTACAGTCGAAGCAATGTGGTATCCAAATATTCTACTAGTGGTGTAAGCAAAGTGTGGACCCTCTAGAAAGGTGAATTAAGTAGAGTATCTTATATTATGGATTATCATTTTCAAATTATTGAGCAGCAACCTCCGTACAAGACATGTAACTTAACATTTGGAGTTTGTTATAATAATAGTGGGGATCAATTCATTCATTAATTCTCCAAACAGACCTAATAATAGCCTACAAAATTACCATGTTCTTATGGATAAGGGTGAGGATTAATTTGCTTAGAATTTTTTATTCTTAAGCAAATTAATTAATTACTAGCAGCATGCTATTTAAAATTCATTTAAAAAGAAAATTAAGTTGCGTAAAGAGAGGCTGTAAAAACATTAGTATCATTGCATTTTGATTAATGTATCGATCGGCTTATGGGCAAGCAAATAAAGCAAGGGTTTAAGGGTTAAGCCTTAAGGCCCCAATTAATTATTACAAATAATTGTTTTTTTTTTTAAAAAAAATACAAAAATGGAATACTTTAAGGTAAAAAAGTATGAAATCTTTAAACAACAACAACAACAAAAATAAAAGGAACTATTATCTATGTTAAGTGATGGTGACCCTTACATATAATACAATAGTTAGGGTAATTTACATCATGTGATTAATGTTGTTGTTTTGGGTAATCTTCCGCAAAGAAAAATATGAAGGAAAATGTACAAAGATGATAATGTGGTGTTCACCTATTCGATAGGTGTATAACTGAAGATCTGACTGATTCAGATTTATATGGCATAAAAATGCTTCATAATCAATTTTTTTTTAATAGTTGAAACTTGAATCTCTACATCTTTTCATGTCGAAGACAACGGGTTCGATTTCTGTAAGGGATAAGTACTCATTTCCGACCACTTTCAGTTAGTGTTCATTGCTGAGTGATCACTCGCTAAAACTCTGGTTATGAATGGAAATAATAACCTATACATTCTTATTTTGTTTAACTTGATTAACACTCTTAACATGGTCCTAAATTCTTGACCAATCAAAGGAATCAATGTCTTGGGTCTACCCATACTGTGAAAAGAGAATAAAAGAGTCCCTCTCACTAAAACAATGACATTACTTACCTCTATATACCACATTTTTAAAGAATATTTTGTTTTTATATCTTTTTGCTTTTTGGAAGTTAATCATCCTCACTCGTCACTATCCTCCCTCTCATCTTGCTCTGAGCTTCTCTGCCCAAAATTCCCTTCAATCTCTCTACTCGCTTTAGGACGGATTTAATCCAACTCTAATATTTTATTTTAAGAACTTTATTGAACACGTACAAATTGTTAATTATGAACCTGATACCTAGTTAAAAAACTAAAACCTCATATCTATAACTTTTAAATTTTAGCTCCGCCTCTGTATATCATGATATTCCTTAAAGTTATTTTCAAGTAAGATTATAAAAAAACTATTTTCAATCAAGTTGAACTTGACTAGTGTTAAATAAGAAAGAGTGCATATGAGAAGATTTCATCATGGTCCTTTCACAAATGAAGCTAGGTAATTGATGATGAGACACTAATGAACTAAGGAGATTTGCATAAAAGTTTCATGAACACAATCACAGAAAACACATCATAATGTTAATTGGTTTGACTAGTAATAAAGAGTGAGTTAGTTATTTATGTAGTCATGATTTGGAATGTCCAATCAAAATGCTGCATTGGACCCCCTTAAGTTAATATTCTTATATATGTATAGCTTTATATTTCCTTTTTTTTTTTTAATAAGTGATGATAAAACGTAACACTGACATGCAAGACATGTAACTAAACTTACGGACTTCAATTGCTCTAATAGTGGGGAGCCATTTATTCTCTATATCATTTTTTCTCTTTTAACTAAACACATATTGTAAAAGTAAAATACTTTTGTGGATTAGGTTAACATAGTAGCATCATCGATTAATATTTTTTCCGGTTGGTGTAAGAGAAAAGAATAAATAACGAGAGGCGGAGGGGATTACAAGGTAGAATAAATTAAATTTTCATCAAGAAAATTCAACTGAAGTAATAAAATTATCCTAACAATATATAGTTATGAGTGTTAATTTTTTTTGGTATTTTATATTATGAAAAAGTTACCTAACTAATTGAAAATAATACGAACCCAACTTTATAGTATGTATCATTTAGATACATTACTTTATACGATATACTAGGATGTTACTTTACGCGATGTTTCGAGACATTGAGTGATGAATTCAAAATCGAAACGCGATGTAATACTACGTTGAGGGATGTATCCTATATCAGGACGTTTAATTGAAGGAATTTTGTAATTTGGGAAAGAATAAGAATATGATGTAGTTTGTATAAAATGTTACTTATATTATAGTGAGTATTGATTAGCTGTGAAAAGAAAAGAAAGTAGTGACATTATTTGGTCAAAAAAGAAAAACACATTTGCAAATTCACTCTTCCTTCTTTATTTGTAGCTCACTTTATTTTTCTCTCACTTTTCCTATTTTCACGTTCTTTAAACACTTTACAAATACATTTTTACGTATAAAATTTATCCTTTTAAGCAGGTGCATGTTGAATGAAGCAAGTCAAACTTTAATACAAAGAAGTTGTTGTAACTCACTTCAAAAGAAAGAAGGTAAAAGACTCAAACAAGCATGCCCACAATTTGGTCCAAATTTGCTCAATTCAAAGATAGAAGAATGTCAGAGTATTAAAATGTAGTGAAAGAAAAGAAAAAAGTGAGAATCTCATTCAGAAAAACAATGACATTACTTACACTTTACCCTTTTTATGAGTCTTTTCTTTTGGAAGTTTCTCTATTCCTAATTCCTATCTCCCTTTTACTACAATTCATGCTTTTCTTTTTTTTGGTTAATTTGTCTCTTGCTGTACTCTGATTTACTCTTCTGTAAAAGTAAAAATCGACTAACCTAACATGAATTCATACGGTGCACTATTGACTTCTTCATTTTTAATCAGAAATTTCGGGTTTGAATTCTGAATATGGAGAAAAATTTTGTGGGGAGCGCCACTCCTGAATGCCCTGTAGTACACGATTCGAATTCAGTCAGAGCTTCAATGTGGAATCCTGACACCAAATGAAAATAAATAAATAAATAAATAAAAGAAACGAAGTAATTATAACAACCCTACAATTATTTTGCATTTGGATAACACATAGTACTTGATAAAAATTATGTGGATGTAGGATTTTAAATTCAAAGATGATACAAAATTGGATTCTACATAAATATGATCCTACTAAGCTCTCCAACTTTGAGTGTACACAAGTAGACAATTAAATTGTATAAAATTGAACTAGAAAACACACATGTCCTACATGTCATAATAGATATTGGACGTCATCATTCAATTTTATACAAGTTTAAGTATCTACTTATACACACTTAAAAATAAAAAACATAATTATCAAATGACACCAAATTAAGAGCCACGTTTATATATTATACCAATCGAATTCTAGCGAAGAAGTTTAGTTTTGGGTTTTATCTATTTTCTTTTAAAAAAATATTATGAAATAACAATCTTTGCTTTATAGCCCAAAAGGAAACAAATTGGATTAGCCTTGACCTACTTGACTTCAATCCCTTTTCACAAATTCAATTTTTGAATAATATGACATTTTTCTTAGGAAAACATCAGAATATACTAATTCTTTTTAAATAATAAGTACAAATTTAATAAATTATCTGTGCTTTATACAAACAAAATTATATGTGATAAATTAATATATTTATAAAAATCTTCTTATTCCGGATTAATGGTGGGATATCCTATCTTATCCCATCAAATTTTATAATTATTTTATATGCTCTCTAAATAAGATAAATTAGTCACAATATTATATTCACGAGATAATTTAATCTACTAATCATATAACTGTCCTATATTCTGGATGGCAATGGATTGTTACACATGGCACTAACGTATATTTAAGACTATTAACAAGTCCTAGGGTGTCAAAAATAAGCCAAAATTCTAGTAACTCTGTCAAAATTTTAAAAGTTAGGGTCAAAATAATTTAAATTGAGTTTAATTTTTAACTCGTTTTAAGAGATTCTTCAATTTAACACAATTTTATTTTCAATTCATTTTAAGCATCTTTATATGCATGATGTAATGTACATTTCTATATCAAAGGTATGAAACCATGAACCATATATTTTATATCTTTCAGGATTCATCTATCCATTTAGAATCTTTTTTTTAAAAAAAAGAATTGAAATTAAAATTTTTGTTATAAAAATTAAATTATTAAGATTACACAAATCAAATTAGGCGGAGCATACCTAATTCAATCTTTTAGCTCATTTAATCTCATAGTTAATTTAGACGGATCAAAACTTAACTCAATAATATTTAAATTTATTTTAATATCTTTAATTTCAACTCAATATATTCATTTGACACCTCTGATCGATCGTAATAAAGCTTGTTATTTCCGTTAATTACTGTGGTTGGGTAATCTTGCAATAGAGAAGTAAAAGGCTGTGAAATCAAAAGTAAAATAATTTTCAGACTTTTTAGACAGTAAAAATTAGGGTTTTACTGTAAATTGTGCGTACGCAGCGCAGAACGTGTCTGCTTTTCCAATTAACTCAGAACTCTCTGCCTCTCTCACATGACGAATATGACTCTTATATGCTCCTCTATTTTTATTTTAAAATAATTTCTTTATCAAGTTTTTAATTAAATTTTCACATGACAAATCTAAAAATTTAAAATATTTATGATATTATTATAATTATAGAATTCAAAAAATTAATACTTTCTTCGTCTCATTTTACGTGGCACTATTGATTCGATACGAAGTTTAAGGAATAAATAAAGATTTTGAAGTATTTATCAAATTGTTCTTCAAAACTGAACTCACTTTTTTCTATTTCCTCATAAATATATTAAAATATTATTTAAAATTAAGTGGGACCAACAAGGATAAAATAGGAATTGTAACTTTAAATACTTACCATACAAGAAAATGTGACATTTCTTTTGGGAGTGACCAAAAAAGAATTAATGTTACATAAAATGAAACGGATGGAGTATTCTTTTGTCTCAATTTATTTAATTTACTTTTTCTTTTTTCAATTTATTCTAAAATGAATGAGATATTTATATATTAAGTAATAGTTCGATTTTAAATATTTATTTCAATTTATTGAAATAATTCATAGGCATACAAATAATAATCATTTATTTAAAACTAAAAACTTGAAAAAAATAATAATGTAAATTTCATAAGTTCAAACTAACTCATAAAAATAGGATAGAGGAAGTCCACTTCCTATTCCTATTTAAGTCATCATTTTAGATATTACTTCCTTCAAGAAACAAAATAATTTTACTATTGCACTTTTATTTAGTGCGTTTGAACTCAAGTTTTTAATAAACAAAAAAATGTTAAAACTATCCTAAAACTACTCGAAGTAGCTTATATATATCCTTAAACAATATTTCGATTCGAAAATACCCTTCCTGTCAAACTAATAAGCCACAAATACCCTTCTAATTAACGGAAGTATTCATATTTGTGTAAAATGCCACATGTGCAAAACTATCCTAAACTATTCGAGATAGCTTAAATATATCCTTAAACTATATTTCAATTAAAAAATTTCCTTCCCGTCTAATTATTGGACTACATTTACCCTTCTATTTAACAAAAACATTCATATGTGTGCTAAAATGCGACATAGACTCTACATGTACACGCCAAACACACCCCACCTCCACATAGACGACTTAAAACCCTAATTTCACTATCTTCTCCTCATTTACTCCTTTCCTTATATATATAATCCAATTCCGCTTTATCCCAATACTAATATGTTGTACTTAGAAGATCCAACTTTAAAAAAATCAAATTAATTTTGTTATATAATTCCTTAAATCATCTATATATGCAAGTGTGGTCCTTAGACCGAAATGATATTTTTGAGTTAAAATATAATTTAAGAATATATTTAAACTATTTCGAATAATTTTGATAAACAAATGAATAGTTATTATTTATGTATAAATTTTATAAAATAACAAATATTAAATAACGTGTATTTTTAATAAGCTCGACATATAAATAAATAAATAGTTAGTTTAAAACTCATTTTCACTTAGATACAAATTGTATCCATCCTCTTCCTTGCCATTATAAAGTACAAACTTCTTGCGTAGCTCCTCTCAAAAAGTAGAGAAGCTTACATCACTCTCTCTCTCTCTTTTTGCGAAGCTCAGGTTTTCACGCTCATTACTCCAATTCTTCCTTCACATGGAATCATTGAACTTTCTCAAATTCTGGCGTACTACTGCCGCTGTTAGAGATATTGACTCTGATTTTGATTCTGTTCAAAAATTCACCGGTACGGTGGATTATAAAGGAAATACGGTATCAACCGAGAGTACTCATGAAGAAATTGACAAGGATGAGGATTCGTTTTTCGATTTGGTACTTACAGGGATTAATGGATACCCAAAAGATAATAATATCCCATCCAACTCTGTTTCGGAAAAGAGTTGTCCGGTAAAGCAGGGGAAGGGAAAGTCGGACTCGCCGGAGTCTCCGAATTCGGTACTCCGATCATCTCCCAAGTTCGCCGTATGTTTTTTGGGGTTCAGGAAATCAAAGCCGGAGAGAGTGATCATTGACGATTCTTCTACGGTGAGTCCGAAGAATCAAACCCAGAAATGCAAGGTGGAAGAAAGGGAATCTTCAATTAACGATTCGTCGAAGCAATTTACAAGAGCTGATATGGGTAAGTATTTGAATTTGATGAAGCCTCTCTACTCAAGAGCTTCGAAAAGGTTCACCGACAAAAATCAATTATCATCATCTTCTTCTTCAGTGCAATCGTTGAGCTCACCAAGAATTTCATCAGAAGAGAAAAACGGAAACAGAGTCGCTGTACTCGAGGCCGTCCGTAAACGTCTAGGAAAAAGCCGGTCGACAGCTTCTTCCTTCGCCGGAGCTTCAATCCCGCCGATGAATCGCCGAGACGATTCACTGCTGGAGCAAAATGACGGTATCCAAAGTGCTATTCTACATTGCAAGAGATCATACAGCTCAGCCCGAAAAGGTACATCAAATTTTCATTACTGCTCTCATTAATTTTTTTTTATATGTAATATTGAACTAATTTTCATTTTTTGCGTTTTAACAGACGGTTCAGTGTTATTATCAAAAAAATCAAATGAAGATGCTTCTTGTGAAGAGCAGAATCGGTGGAGTATTTGAATATAATTTAGATAGAAAATTCCTATTGTTGACACTTTTTTTTCTCACTGTTTAGATAAAAGTTGAATAGTAGTAATATGATTTTCGATGTAAAGTGACGTTGTAACAAGAGAGAGTTGTTATTTTTGAAAAAAAGATCCTTTTAGTTGTGATGTGTAAATGTTCAATTTGGTCATTATTATGTTCTGAGTTCCATTTTCCAAATAACCTTGTGTTTTGGCTGAATCGAAATCGTCATTATTTCCATGCCACATATAAAACGATACGAAGATATGTCATTGTGGTGCTCGATTACACATGACATGGTGCATCTTTGACAAATTTTTGGATTCTTATGTTAGGCGATGCATTTTTTGAGCTATTTTGGAATAGTGATGTAAAACAAAGCAATTCACCTTTTTTTGGCCAAAATCAGAATCATATTGTGCAAAGTGGGGATTCAATGAAGCGTTGGTTATGTAAAAGAGCGCAACGATTTCAACAAGGTGATGCTAATATAAATATTAAAAATTTTGACTAAACTAGGATTATGATGAGAATAGAAGAAGTAATACAAAATTACTACTATATAGTTGCATCAAGAAAAAGTATATCTAAAGGATTGTACAAAGACAAGTTGCATTTTAATTGGTCTTATAGGCAGAACTTCAGTTTGTGGACGTAAAAGGGCTCAAGTTGACCTTATGGGTCCTGGCTGCGGGCCATCTGCTTGTTGATGCTGGCTGCGGGTAGGCGCTAAAAGTGCTCCTCACCGCAGCCAACAGGCAGTCTTGGCATGAGTTGCAGACGAGCACATATGCACTTGGCGTGACCATGACCATGGGGTTGTACATACCATTAGGCGTTAAAGGCAGTGGTGGAGCCAGATGTTCAGGGTACTAAATTAAGTCTGCTTGAGATTTATAAAAATCAGTTTCAACATATAACATTATTTTTGAATATTAAATATTAATCAATTGGAGTACTTTTTTCAAATGAACTTCCATAACACAAATGATTAAACATAAAACAGAAAAAGTAAATTATACTCCCTTCATCCTAATTAATTGTGTAATACATTTTTCTTTTTAATATATCTAAAATAGATCATAACTTTTTTTAAAATTTAAAATGAAATAACACATTTATCCAGAATTTTTTTTAAAAAAAATAAGTAAATCAAATAGTGTAACATTAATTAATCGAACAGACGAATGGAACATGTGAATAATATTAGGCTCCAATTGTTTGTGACAGAGGAAGTATTGATCAAACTAAGTTATTATATAAAGGTATTCATTAAAATAATATATTTGTTTTTTTAAAAAATTTAATAAAATTCGTATAAATGTAAAGTATATTTTATTTTCTAAAAGTTAACGGCGTTATATTGATATACGTTATTACTCACAGTAACGTATATCAATGTAACTTCATTAACTTTTAAAAAATAAAATATACATTAAAATATTACTGTAATATACGTTTATACTGATTTTATAAAAAAAAAATTTATTTTGATGAATTATTTTAGATAATGATTTAACGTGATAAAAGATTCGAGATAGAGCGTATAGACGGGAAAAGAAGTGGTGTTTAGTTACTCCACATCCGTGCTCTTCAATTCATGCAAATCTTATGGCTACATCAAATGTAAAAATATATAATTTAAGACAAAGTCATAAACAGATGCATGCAAATTTTGAAAGTGGCATATGAATGATGATCAAATTTATTGGTGATCGTGATAAAATATGAAGTATTTGTGAATACTGTTATTACTGCGGCGCTGAACATATCAATCAATCTCTTGTTAACTCTAAAACGTAATCTTTACAGAAACCACACCTATATTTCGTTACGTCATTTACTGCTGCAACAGCAGCCTTTTTTTAACAGTAAATCATAAAGTTATTAATTTAACGGCAGCCTAGCTAATTCCTATTGCCTAATGCCAGTTGTATTGATTTTTTTTACTGTATTTATTTATTTTGAAATTGAACTTCAAAAAAAAAAGTTTAATCGTTTTAAGTTTTTTTTAGAGTTTTTTAGAATCACGTGAAGTTGAATTTGGATTTTTATCATAAAAATTTTCAAATTATTATTCTCTTTGTATAAAAAAGAATTATTTCTTCATTTTTTGATAATATGTTAATTTTAATTTTTTATGTTGGTTATATTTAAGGTCATAAAATTAAAAAATAATTGTGTTCATTTATTCTAAATTTAATTTAAAATCACAAGATAAAAAATTCTTTTTTATACTCTTATACTCTATTCAAAGTTATATCATATCATTATTCTTTGTGAAACGGAGAAAATTTTATCTTTACTGTAAAGATAAATATTTATTCATGATCGCAACACATTATTTATTTAATTGCTCACAAGTAATGTGAGAATATGTATACGTTGAAAGCCTGCAATATTAACGAGCTTGCGGACTTCGTTCATTAAAGCGATACGAGAGAAATATGTCTTATTTAAAGATTGTTTATTTCTGGTACGGAAAAAGATTTGATATACCCTCAATTTTGTTATTTAGAGCTGATATACCCCTCGTTATAAAAGTGGCTCATATATGCCCTTATATCCAAACGGCTCACATATACCCCTGCCGTTACAAGATGGCTCACATATACCCTTTATTTAACGGAAATTAAAAGATTAGTTTTAAATTTATATTTGTTACTTTTAATTTTTTTTATAAATTATTTAGGGGTATATATGATTCTTTTATCAAAGTTCAAGGTATATTTTAATTTTTTTCATACATAAATTATTTTTTGACTTCTTTTATTATAATTATTTGAGTTTCTTATTCTTATTTTGTTTTTTCTTTCATTCCTTAGTTTAAAGAAAAAAATTTAAACTATTTTTTTGTGTATTGTAATTTAATTTCGTATTCGAAGAAAAAATTTGGTCATCTATAATAAGTTTTACAAGAATATTAGTGAAACATAAATAAATTTGATTATCAAAATAATAATTATAAATTAGTCTCTAAAACAAAAAAAAGTCAAAAAAATATGTTTGACAAGGATTAAATTTACTCATATGGGATTATATTTTTTTAAAAAAAATAATAAAAATTTAGATTAAAATTATTATTTTTTTCATTTCCGTTAGAGGAAAAGGGTATATGTGGGCCATTTGTTTACAAGTAGGGGTATATATGAGCCACTTTTATAACAAGGGGTATATCAGCTCTAAATGACAAAGTTGAGGGGTATATCAGATCCTTTTCCCTTTCTGGTATAAAATTTAAAAATAGTGTCTAATCATGGCTGTATTATCACTTCTTTAATTCAAATTCGTATATTATATTTATTTATCACGGTTTGATTTTTTGATGATCAATTCAGTTTTCTTTAAATGGTACTGTTTGCAATAAATTTTAAAGTGACAGAATATAAATTAAATTCAAAAATAAAATATGAAGAAACATAAATTTATTGATCAAGATAGATTGCGAGTAAAAATTCTGTTGATTCTTTGATTCTACTCTCTTAAGATTTAAACATGACGTTAGTGGCGTATTTCTCGAACTAGGATGATTTAGATTTGACCTCTCTATATGAATAATTCATCAATTTGCGGAGTATTTGAGATCTTGATCTCTTTATGAAATTTACGAGATTTTTCTAAGAGAATTTTATACACTTATATAGGCATAAACTAGAATTTAATAACCTCCAAGAATCATACTTGAATTAAACACAATTTATAAAGTATCGAATTTAACTCATCTTGTACTAGAGTCCTACAAAATTTCAATGTCTACAGGTACTATCCAATTTTGTTACATTTCCATAATAATCCAAGTCTTTACACCATATATTATATATATTATTGAGTTATATCTTTATTTTTAATTTCTGCATGTCTACAATTCGTCTAAATGATGTTTTAAAGAGAGAGCGTGAGGCTGGATGAGTCATATAAGTCTCATGGATTGAATCTTTAATTTTATAATTTATAATATAGAAAAATGATACAATAGCACAAAAATTCATTTTTTATGACATATACATTACTAAAAGGAATTTCTAGAAAACAAAACTTCTCAATTTATTCAGAAGTAACAAGAAAAATGATATAAAACAGCTACTATGAGAAAGTAATCAATTTTAATAAACACATAACTTTTTAAAAAAATATATCACTTTCATGTTATAGAATTATAACTCTGAAATAAATGATTAAAAAACTTTATTTTAGTTATAATTTAAACATCCGGTACTCCTTCCTAAATAAAAACAACATATTTTCAAATAACAGATATATAATATGAAATATGATATTGAAATATAACACAAAGAATATGAAGATAATGACAAGTGAAGATGTAAAATTCACTTATCAGTTGAGTTCCTCTCAATCTAATTTTCTAATTCGTGAAGATGAAATTATTTTTTAACATCATTCATTCAATATTAAAGGACAACGGATAAATATATTTTGAACTATCTTAAATGGTATGAAGATATTTACCGTCACATTTTTAAGATATTGGTGTTTCGACTGTCCAAAAACTATAGCATACATACTCTTTATACTAACGGACATACATGTGTCATAATCTTATCCATTGACTCGACGTTGGATCAATGCATAAGATTGCAACACATGTTCCTCTTTAGTCTTTTGTTAGAGTGAAGGACATATATATACTCTAGTTTTTGAACAATAGAGATACCAATGTCCCAAAAATATGACGAAAGACATTTGTGTATCATTTACAATAGTTTGAATGTACAGAAAAAATCTCATTTGGCCAGAATGATATTTTTTCTATCTTATTTCACCTTTTAAAATACTTTTACCCTTTTAACTTTAATACCTTCTGATTAAAAAATTAAAAAAAATTAATTTATTTTAAATAAATTTTCTAATCATTTAGCACTTTTCCAATTGTATATTTATTTTTTCCCTTTATTAAAAAACACTAAATTTTAACTCTCAAAATTCCGGGTTTTTGACCCCAGACAACATAAAGTAGCATAGTAGCTGTGTTAATTAATTCATACATTCAATATGAACATTGATACAATGCACCATTTTTTAATAATCAACTAATTAAGTGCACCATTTTTTAATAATCAACTAATTAAGGATTGGGAACATTGATTTTTTTTCATCCAAGAACCATATAGATTTTCTCTGATCCCACTATAGATTGCATGCCTACATTAACAGGAACAACACAAATTGAAGATGCAAATTTCCCACTTCCATTATTTTTTGTATACATAGTTGACAACTTTATTTTTAAATTAGTATACTATTGTTACAAAATTAGGGTCAGATGCAATCTAATTTACCTTTTACTTTTATCTAATCTCTCTCTTTGTTATATATGTGATACGTTTTTTCTTTTAATCTGATAACAAAAATGTCATTTGTTTATGATTTAAAATAATCTGACTTTGCAATTTCACTTTATTTTTAATAATGATTTGTGTACACTAATACAATTATTATTTCATTTTTAAATCAAATTTTGATTTTTTTAAAAAATAAATAAATAATGTCACGTAAATTAAAATCGAAAACGATTAAAATAAGATGAATGTAGAATTGGTACCATGCATGATGAAACGTCTCACCAAACAAATCAACGCTGCATGCATCTTGTCTTATGGTATATATATATATATATATATATATATATCTTCAATTATAGTGTATTTGCTTGTATTATAGTTTTGATGAAATGACGTTATGTATGGGTTCCAAGTTGCAAAAGAATATAAAATTAATAAGAAATTGACCAATCATGAGAAAATTCTCTAGGGTTGACTTTATTATGAGAAAATTCTTTGTTATGTTTGAATGGAGATTCAAAATAATCCCTTAAATATTCATTGAATTATTTGAAAATTCAATGAATATTTTTCAAAATATTTATCAAACTCAGTCTATAAGAGTTGATGGTAGCAATGGAAAAGGAATTAAATCAACGAAAACTCGCATATAGATGCATTATTTATTAGTTTCTAGTATTTTTCTGAAACGATTTGACGCAGTTTCTAATGTAATGCAGTTTTTTTTAAAAATATTTTAGAGTTTTATAATTAAATTTAAAATACACTATTTTAGTCAAATCTAACTTAATAATTTTTTTTCAAATATATGACAAATATTTATAGAACAAGTATTCGGCAAATTTATAAAAGCAAAGTTGTTCAATACATATTTAAAGAATTATCTTGAAATTGCCATCACAGGGGATTACTTTTTTTTTTTTTTACATAAATACATAACTTAAGATATCATAATCTCTAAAATTTCTCATAATTCTAAAGAATACAAAAACTTATCTCGAATAGATTCTTATCCCTTTTCAGTATATATCTTTCCTCTCGGATACATTCGTGAGTTATATATCTGTTGATTTCATGTATACAAAATTTTATAATTTTAAAGAATATTTTTTGAATTTGAAAAAGAATAAAAATATAATATTTTATAATTTTAACCTAATTTTTTACGCATCCTCACTTTATTCCTCTACATATTAAGAGTCTGATTGAGCAAATAAAATAAAGCATATATAAAAGTCAAAATTAATAGAGATCAATCAAGGTGACCTTAGGTACACATGCATTAATAATAAGCAATCAAGATTCTAGGAAACCCATCCAATTATTAGATTACTATATAGTTTGGATTAGAAAAAAATTAAATGAAAGTTTATACCATGCATGAAGACATATCATTAAACAATATTTAGACACCATTCCTATATTTAAGGACAAATTCATTTTTAAGTTGTCTCTTTGTTCCTCTCGTGTCCCCTTCTTTAATTTGATCAATCAAATTTTTTTTTAATTTTATTGTATATATTACTCATCATTTGCTACTTGAAAAGAGTTTATTGGAAGCGATCGAACAACATGATGAATATTTAAAGGAAATTAATTAGAAATGTTAAATAAGTGTATTGAGATAGATTTAAAAATTTATCTCCATTCATGCGTGGTAACCAAATACAAGATTGAGATTGAAAGTTGATCACTGATTATAGCCAAATAATAACTATAATCTTGGTCAATTTAGATAAAGAGTGTTACGTTTGTCTTTCAAATTCTTAATATCCATGGTGTGATTGATTGTAACTTAAAATAGAATGAAAGAAGAAATCACTTTGATAAACGATAAGGTAAGACAATAATCGCTAACAGACACTCGATAGAGCATAAATTTAATCGAATTTAATATCTAAAAATTCTTACTCTGTAAAATCAACATAGCTAAAAAAATAATGTATAATCAATTAAATTTGTCAAATTCAATATTTAAATTCACCGTTTAATAATATTTTTGATTTTTAGTAACTTATCTTTATTTTTAACCTTTTAACTCTTAATTTTAAAGGAAATGATGAATTTTTAAATGAGACTACAAAGTTAATTGCCTACATGTGGCTTATGATCTTTTAATAATTTGATTAGTAGCAACCAACCACGTACAAGACATGAAACTAATTAAACACATTTAGGTACATGTTAATTTATTGTTGGGATAGTGGGGAGCTTTTGATTTTCTGTGTCATTATTCTGTTTTCTAAGACTTAAACAGAACTAAGTACAAGGATTAATAAATAATGAAAAACTTCTCAACCATTCACATCTTGTATTCTTCATATTTAAATTTTAAATCATGAGATAGTTATTTTTACCGCAAAATAATAAAATATTCCCAATTTAAAATCTCTTGAACGAAATTGACTTAGCAGTGTGTTCTATGCAACAAACATATGTCAACTTAGGGTAACGTCTTCGTTAAATAAATTAATTTTTGATAAGTAACTTTTTTTTGAATTTTTTTTTTAAATAAGAAAAATGATTTCTCTGATAAAAATAAAGAAAACAAATTCCATGAAAGTACTATATGTGGAACACACTACATCCTAGAGGCAGATTCACGTTGAATCGTCCGGATGCTCGAGCATCTATTAATTTTGTATCGATCTATGTATGTCTATAAAGAAATTTTAGAGAATAGAATAAAATTAGGTAGTGAGCACCCAAATAATTAGTATTGAGTTGGCGTAGTGATTATATGTGGGAGCTCAAAGTTTGCTTAATTACATGTATTTTATGTCGACCTACTTTTTCTCTCAGTGTTTGGAGCTATTTTAGGGATCATTCGAATCCTTTCGGTGAAATTATTTATATATGATTGAAATAATTTTTTAGATATATATATATTAAATGTAAAATTTCTCTCGACTACTTTATGTGTTTAGCTTTACAGATTTTTTGACCTCTCATATACATTCATTACATCTTCCTAAAAATTCTTTTTTTTAAAAAAAAAATATAAAAACAATCCATTATCCAAAGATATACTATTATCATTTTTTTCTAAAATAAGATTTGTTCAGTTATTGTTCTTTGTATTAATTTTTAGACTTTATAATGACAAGTCATAAACTTACTTATTATATTTTGTAATTAGCAATTGAAGATGTATTCACGATCTTAAAATTCTGAATTTGTCACGATTGAATTTTTACCATTAACTATATGTAATGTCAATTATGTAATAATTGGTAGAGATCACATACCTCAAAAACAAGGACCAAATCTATCCCCTATTATTACTTTCTAATTAACATATCATTTTAAATATAATATCATTAATTAAGTATCTAATCTTTATACTTTTTTAAATATAATATAACATTTTAAAAAATATATTAGTTAATATATAGTACTTTCATCACGAATTAATAGTATTTTAATTTTCTTTTGTAATTTTCATCAATGATATAATTTGATTTTATTATTAATTTTCACTATATAGAATAAACACAATTAATATGATAAGATGAACGTTTAACTTTAAAAATAAAATACATAAAATGAGAATTTAAATACAACACGATAATACAATACCTAACATGTAATTTAAATACAAGATGAAATAAAATACATTACATAATAATTAATTCGAAATGAAGCAGAAATCATACCGAAAAGATATTGAACGTGCATTCGGAGTTTCACAATCACGTTTTGCAATTATTATAGGACCGTCATATTTTTGAGAAAATGAAATGTTGCATAAATAATAAATACATGTATTATACTGCACACTATGATAAATGATGGTGAACTGATATCGATCTTAATGCACCAATTCAAGATGTCGAAGAGGTTTCAACTCCAACGACGAAAATGGTGGTAGATGAAAATCTCCAATTTGAACAATTTTTAGTCATATATAAATAAAAACTAAGAATGATAATGCTCATTTTGAACTTCGTATGCATTAATAGAGCATTTATAAAAGCAGCGTAATAATTTTAAAAATTAAGTGCTTATGTAATTGTATTTCAATCTTGTTAGAATTTGCCCATTATTTGTACATTATAGCATATTTTCTTGAAATTTATGTTATTTAAAAATTTAGAATAAAATATCATGTTATATTAAATAAAAATTTTGAAAAAATAAAATATTATATCACATAAAAATTATATAACGTAATTATTAGGAAAAAAAATAAGGAATTTATATTATGAAATAAGAAAATAAGAATGAAATAAAAATAATAATATAATATTAAGAAGATACAAAAATAATTCTTTTTCAGAGACTAAAATAGATAATTGAGTTGAAATTAATTATCTTAAAAAATAAAAATTTATATTTGGAGATTAAAATAAAAGGTATGATCGAAAATGCCCTGGACGTAACCCACTCTTCTACGAGTCTGTTAGGTTAAGCGACTATTTTTTTTTCTTTGAAATAATTTTTATTAAAATAGATTCTTAAAAAAGTGTTTATGAAAAAGAAAAATATGTTAAAAATTAATTTATTTAGAAATTGCTTTTGATAAATATATTATATCTGACCAAAATTCTTTAAAAGTATTTTTGAATTTTGAGGATCAAACTATATATATAAATAAAATAATACATATTTAATATTAAAATTTTCTTATGTAATGAGATATTTTATTTATATCGTTTTAATTTTGTAAAAAAGAAAAAAATGCTTCCTTTGTTCTAAAAATATATTATATTTTTAGTCTCCCAACCGCTACTCTAGGCCAAATAGGCTCTACGTCATTGAGTGAGCATTTCGTATTATCAGCCTATTTAACTCTGAAAAGTTATTTTTTTAAAAAAAAATATATTATTAAATTTTGATGAAACTTTTATCTGTACATCTCGTTAAAATTTAGCTTACTTATATTATTTTATAATCAGAGAAAAGCTTATTTATATTATTATTTTATTAACTAAAATGACATAAATAAGTTAAATTTTAGTTGATGACACACGTGAGTTTTTTTTCAAAGTTTCGTAATATATTTAAATTTTTTCTTTTTAAAAAACTGATTTAATTAATGACGTAGTCTATTTATAATTAACCACATATTAAAAAAAATGTAGCACAGTAAAAGCTATTATTAGTTAATAAATACTTACATGGATGAACATTTTTTCGAATGAAAATGACACAAATGAGCAATATTTTAACAAATATATAGATAGATTTTTTTAATCAAAATTCAATGACATATTTAGAATATTTTAGTATATAAAGTATATCAACTTGAAAACTGTGATATTACTCTATCAAATTTGTTTTTTTCTCAAAATTTTAATCATGAAAAGTTATAGGTTTATTAGAAAGTTGTACTAGAAAGAAGGAAAATAGAGAGGAGTAAAGGTGGGTAGCTGGCAATTTTGAGTATAGGCAGTATACTAGGAAAAAGCAAATACAGCTAAAAAGAGTTTTAAGAGAGAAAAAAAGTATACTGTAAAAGTAGTAGCCAAAGGCGTAAGCAATAGTAGGTCCAATTATGTAATAATATTAATTGTCTAGAGGTAGAATTTTGAAAAATAAATACTTTTGAAATTCATCGATTAATATAAATCATAAATATTTATATGATTATACCTTCGACTAAACCATGTAAATATAGAAGAAAAAGAATTCAGCGAGTTAGGGAAATCTTTTTTCATATAGCGTCAATGAGTTCAACATCTATAATAAGCCCGTGACTTGTTAAGTTATTACAAGGAATAACAAAAACATCTACTAGTCATTTGGTTTTGGTTTTAAGAAAAGGAGGACAATAATCACATACTTTTAAGGTAAAATTATTGTTTATACCTTATAAATTTATAATTATAAAGATTTTCAAATTGATACAATAATATAAACGTCGATATATTAATCTGATTCGCGAGATACATGAATCATTAATTAAGATACATTATATTTTATACATAATACACTAATGACTGTACATTTTATACATTATTCATTAATGTGATACGCGAGATACGTTAATATAATGCGCTAATAAATTAATTTGATGCGCAAAAATAAAGAATTTTGAAAATTAATAAAACTAATAAGGATAATTATAATAAAAGAATCTAAAGTGAGATTTCTGTGATTTTCCTCGAAAAAAAAATTGACAATCACAACAATTTTAATTCAAAATTGACGAAGGATGAAAACAAATTCCAAGCTAAGCCTTACCAACCGCTTTCCTAAGTTATTGCGATAATCGCTACTTCATATGCCTTAGGCTTCCAAAATTTAAAATTTTTTTGTCTTTCATGATGACTAAAAGGACTAGTATATGGATCCAATAATCATTTTTTGCCACTTCATAAAGTTGGAATTGAAAAAAACAAAATATAGGAAATTTACAATATATACTTATTTAATTAGTAGGAGTGTTAAAGACAATTACGACGAAATTTCAAATTTGATCAACCGTAACAAGGAATCTTAAATACTAGTAGTATACTTCATCTTTCATAAGAGGTATCGAATTTAAAACCACTTAATTGCTAAGTTGCCTTCGAAGGAAATAGTTTACTCTCCAATGTGAGAAAGAAATTTAAATTTGATAATAATTTAAATATAATTCATCGAACAAATTGTTTGAAATTAGAAAAAATAAATGAAAAGTGACAAATAAATAGAAAGAAGTATTAAGTTATCGTGGGAATATAATGATTTGAACTATCAAAACCGAAACGGTGAAATTGAAAATTTGAAGCCACAGTAATTTTTTTTTTTTTTTTTAACTTTACAGAAACCAAAACACTTTTCATTCATTGCTGGAACTGGACGGACGTTTTCACAAGTGACGTCTCTGAGCCACACCACTGATCAAAATTATCCTATTTTACTACTCTCTATTCATATGCTCCATCGGTTCAGATCTACGCTACTTTTTGCTACTGAGCTGTAACATCTCTTGCAATGTAATATAGCGCCTTGGATACCGTCATTTTGCTCTTGTACAAGTGAATCATCACGGCGATTTAACGGAGAAGGTGAAGCTCCGGCAAAGGTGGATGCCGCCGATCGGCTTTTTCCTAGGTGCTTGCGAACGGATCCGAATGTAGCAACTCGTTTCTCCTCTGATGATTTCCTCGGTGAGGACATTGATTGAGCCGATGGAGATGACAATGGTGAAACCCTGATTTTGTCTGTGTACCTTTTTGAAGCTCTGGCGTACAGCGGCTTCATCAATTTTAAGTACTTAGGCACATCGGCTCTTACGAATTTCTTCAACGATTCGTCAACGGAAAGCTCCTCCTCTTTCTCGCTCTGCAGTTTGCTTCTTAAACTGTTGTCTCTGGTAAATACAGGGTTCACCGGAGCACGAACCTCTTCCACATTGCATTTCACCGAAAAACGCTTGCTCTGCGTTTGAATTTTCGGACTGGCCGGAGAAGAATCGTCAATGCCTACCTTCTCCAGCTTTGTTTTCCTTAAGCCCAAAAAGAATACCCGGAATTTAGGAGCAGATCTGAGTATTGAAATCGGAGATTGAGGCTTCGAGATAGAAGCTTTTGGTTTGAAAAACACATCTCTCGGGGATTCCGGTGTGTTCACAGAAACAGATTTGGAGTTGTTGTTGTCTAATTTTGGGCGTCCATCAGGGCCAGTAAATACCAAATCAAAGAAGGAATCGGTATCGTCATCAGTTTCTTCATCAGTTTCAATGGCTGGATTACGTAGGTAGTCCAATTCATCAATTTCAGAGACAATATCCCGGCAAGAAGAAGTATCTGCGCCGGAGTTACGCCAGAATTTGAGTATGTTAAAAGTGTCCATTGTTGATAAGATGAAAATGTAGAGTTTTTGAATTTTAGAAAAAAAAGAAGACAAGTGAGAATGATGAAAACTCTTGTTGGTTTCATCTTTTTATATAGGGGAAGAAGAGTAGAGTCATCGTCACGTGAGAGGCACATTTTCATTTGCTTTTTTTAAAAAATAAATAAATAAATAATAGATAAGTCTCCATTTAAAAAAAGATAACAGACTGAAGTTTTGATATGCCCAATAAATAATAGACTTTTTCTGCTCCAAAGATACCCAACGTTCTCTTTACATTTTGAATTTTATTATAAATATTTCACTGTATTTTTTCAATTAGAAATAATGTCTTAACCAAATTTTACTGTATAATTTGTTCAAATATAATTTTTTAAATTTTGTAAAGTTATTAGTTTTTTAAATATGCGCAATGTTATTTCGTTTCATCCTTTTATTGACTAAAATTAACTTTCATATAGTAGGCCAGTCTTATCTAACTTAAACAGTATCAAATAAAAAAATGTGTCTTTTTCTTTTACTTACCTTTGCAGAGCTAGAAATCAAAGAGAGAGACAAACTAAAAGAAGAGTAAAAGGGATTGAACGGATTTTGGGGCACAGAACGCTCTCGGTATAACGAGTTCATCTGAATCTAATAATTTTTATGTTAAAATATTATATTAAATTTAAAATTTACTAAAATTCAAATAAATAAGAAATTATACAACGGATTTGACAATGTTTCATTGTGATTTTTTTTTTTTAAAAATATTTATTATCAAAATAAAAAACAATATTCGAATATTAGAGATGTTTTTTTTTTAAGTAATAAAAGTGAAAACATTATTTTATCATATTTCAAATTCTAAAAATCTAGCAATTCAGGTTTAAAGTTAAATATTTTTTTTTAGTTTAAAAAAAATGAAGTTTATTCATATGGTGAATGCTTTTGTTTTTGTGAGAGGGACACTCACCTTTTTCTTTTTTCTTTGGTTTTCAATATATTAATACACCAAGGCATTGGCTTTTTTTTACCTTTGTGTAGCAAATTAAAGTGTGGTCACGCTCGTTAGTCATATGCCTCAAAGTTTTGACTTTTTTTTTTTTTTTTTAAAGATTCATTTATCTTTGTAAAAAGTCCCTTATTTTCATATTTCTTTTGGGAGAATACTCTCAAAAGATTGAAAAAAAAAAGAATGGTTCCACATAAATGTAATTTACAAAGTGATAAAAGAAGGTGAGAGTTGCAAAAGTAGAAAAAGAAATAAAAGTGAAATACATATAAAAAGAAGGGGAAAAAAAGTAGTAAGAGAGTTTGCAAATATAATGTTACTTTCTTTGGACCAAATTAACAAGCCTACTTTACTTTATGTCTCTATAAGGTTATTTTACTACTACTAGCAATTTTGTGTTTATCCAGTAGAGCATTGTAATAAGTTTGGGAGGATCATAGGTCTAAAATGAATGGTGGAGCGTGTAATTCGAATTTAATAAAGACTTTAATATAGACTTCAGAGATCGGAGAAAAAAAACAAAGATGTAGTTTTCACTTGTACTTATTGTTGGTGTATTTGAACGTTATTCTTTTTTTTTTTAAAAAAATTATTAAATCCCCCAATCCCAATTTATGTGACTTACTTTTTTTAATGATTTATAGTCACATAAATTACTATTACTCATTTTGAATCACAAATTTTAAAAGTTTTTTTTTTAAAACTAGACGCCGAACATAAAATGAAACAAAGGCAAGTAATATGTAACGATCTCTTATTAGTACCCATTATTTTAAGTGTTCATAATTCCATATTATCATTCTCACATATTTTACAACTTTCTCCACCACGGCACCTCTACTTAAACACTAAATCATCTATCAACTTTTGTTTATAAATTTTATTACCCCACTAATTAACTCATAATTTTTTTCTATGGAAGGCTTATCGATCAGGCCTATAAATATGTGTTATTCAATCTTGTGATGGTATACGAAAAATATTGTAAAATTAACTAAAATGTGAGGTTATATATTAGTACTCTTATTAAAAAGATAACTTTTATCTTATTGAAAGAAGAAATATCTTTATTGGTGGAGTATTAAACTTAATAACATGCCAGAGTTCATTTGAGTCAACATTATCAAGCTATTACATTCTAAGAAGACAAAACGATCGATTTCAATCTAAGTAATTTTTGAATGAATCAACACTTGATCTTAATTTGTTCAGATTTATTTCAATTCGTTCATTTATCACCTCTACGTAGCTATTACTTTGACACAATGAAAAAGCAAAAAGTAGTTACTCAATCCAAAGAAACGATGTCATGCATGCATGCATGAATAAAGAAATTAAATGGGTGAAAACATAATGGCAGTGTGTTTATTAATACAGTGAATCCAGTACAAAGTAAAGGGACTAGTCTTAATTGGCAAAGCTTTGGGAACATAATTTTCTAATCCAAGAACCATATAGATTTTCTCTAATCCCACTATAGATTGCATGACTACATCAACAGGAAACAGGACAAATTAAACATGCCCAAATTTATTATTTCAATGATTTTAAACGACTTTAGGGAATATGCACATTCATTCCATTGAGTCAACAACTTCATTTTCTATATATATATATATATATATATATATATATTTTGGATGTGTGAATAATATCCCACATGGAAATTTAAGAATTATTTATGAAGTATTTGATATATACACTCTTGATGAGGCGAAGTCAATTGAAGTGTCGGAATTTTCTTCAAAGACGTTCATACTTTAGGATAAAGTTAAAAAAAAAATAAACCTAAATGAGATTATAAAGAATGGAATGCCACTTTTGTTTTCTTAAATGAGCAATCTTTCTTTAGCCTTTAAATGTGTTCAACAAATACCATATATCAAAAACTATTGATACTTAACCTATGTATTCACAAATATTTTCGGACGAAGGTAATTCATGTAAAACTTGGTTAATGTTAGGAGTCACATAGTTAATCTCCAAATTATACTAAGACATGTAAAACTTAATAAAATTAAGATGGAGATTGTTGAGTGTGGTGTGACCAAAGTCGATCTCACGTGAAAAGTAAAAGAGAAAAAATATACTATCATGAAGCTTTTTAAGAAAAATGGTAAAAGTACGATCCAAAACAGATAATATATATCACGTCTTCAATTGAATATATTTGTATAGTCTAATTAGTTTTTTGTATGCTCTTGTCAACTCTTTATCGAAGAAATGTATGGAACATTGGACAATTGCATGTTAGGGAGGCAATTTTTAAAGTTGACTTTATGAAGGCTACAACTAATTAAATTGGACCACTATTTTGGGTAATATGAATGATGTACATATGAGACAAAAATCAAGGTGAGGGTTACTTAGGTACAAATTAATTAATGTGTAATCAAGATTCTAGATAACATAAACCATAATAATTAGAGTAAGAATAAAATAGAAAGAAGATATACCATGGATGAGGACATAACAAAGAAAACAAAGTGTAGACACCGTTCCTAGGTTAAAGGACAATACATTTTAGAGTTGTCTCCTTGTTTGTCTCTTGTCTCCTCTTTCTAAATTCACATAATTCAGTAGAGTTAATAGAACTACTTCTATGTTTTCATTAAAACAATTATCTCGTAAGTGACATTATGATGGCCTACAAAAGGTAACTATTGTTCTACTTGATTAAATTCAATGGATGTAAGACCTATACTTACGATTGATTGTAGTAACACTCGTGTTGATTAACATGTTTCAAACTAATTTATCGGCTAATAAAATGATGCATACAAAAATAATTCACTGTAAAAGTATATATACCGTGTGGGTTCATAAAAATGTCGCACTTTAAGGAGTGTGATATATCCTAATACAAGTATTAATAAGTACTCATGATCTATAAATTATAGGGAAAAGGGTCTGATATACCCCTCAATTTTGTCATTTGGAGCTGATATACCCCTTGTTACGAAAGTGGCTCATATATACCCATACTTGTAAACAAATGACTCACATATACCCTTTTCCTCTAACGGAAACGGAAAAAAAATAATTTTAATCTAAATTTTAATTATTTTTTTCTAAAAAATATGATCCCATATGAGTAAATTTAATCTTCGTCAAAGATATTCTTTTGACTTTTTTTTTATTTCAATGACTAATTTATAATTATTATTTTGATAATCAAATTTATTTATGTTTCACTAATATTCTTGTAAAACTTATTGTAAGATGACCAAATTTTTTCTTCGAATACGAAATTAAATTACAATACACACAAAAAAAATAGTTTAAATTTTTTTCTCTTTAAACTAAGAAATGAAAGAAAAAAAAATAAGAATAAGAAACTCAAATAATTATAATAAAAGAAGTCAAAAAATAACTTATGTATGAAAAAAATTAAAATATACCTTGAACTTTGATAGAAGAATCCTATATACCCCTAAATAATTTTTTTTTAAAATTAGAAGTAATAAATTTAAATTTAAAGCCAATTTTTTAACGTCCGTTAAATGAAGGGTATATGTGTGCCATTTTGTAACGGCAGGGGTACATGTGAGCCGTTTGTATAACGGTAAATGCATATATGAGCCACTTTTATAATGAGGAATATATCAGCTCCATATGACAAAGTTGAAGGGTATATCAGACCCTTTTCCCTAAATTATATGAAGATAACTTTAAAATGTTGCACAATAAATTTTTTGATACTTTTTACAATTTCTATAATTTCTCGAATACATTTTCCGTTAGATATGATCTACCACAGTCCGCAATAAGATATGTATCCCATGAAACTTCATAAGCGGAATATGAAAAAGGATATTAAAACTATATGCAAGATTAGAATACAAGAAATATTTGTATTCGTATATAATAAATTGGGCTTTATCCTTTTCGCTTACCTCAATAATATTTGGAGGGAAGAATTCGAGGATAGCGTGATTATTATTATACGAAATTAAGTAAAATCATTCTTAATGCAAAATCTACTTTGACTGTAAATTGGAAAAATCCATTTTATATGATTCCAACTATAGAACTTATTTAGACTAATTATGGGTTTCTATAATTTTAAATTATTTTTTTCAAACATTCTCCCACGAAATCAAAGTTATACATGCATTAAGTTTTGATTTGCCAGTAAAATAATTGGAAAATTGATTTTTAAGATAATTATTGGTAGATGAACGACATAAATTGGTTAGCATTGTCTGTCAACAATGAAAATTATTTGATTTGCTATTAAGATTGTACCAATTAGTTGACTTTCTCTAGTTATAATGATTTACGAATCCTAAAAAATAAGAAATGTTCTACTATGTTGCACCCTAATTAAATGTTTTGAAGAAAGAAGTGACATTACAATAAATAAAAAATTTAGAGGCAATAATATAATTATTATTATATAATATTTAAATATAATAATAAATATGGATATTATTACCTCCTTCCTCTTTGATACATATAGAAACGCAAATTATAAAATATAAATTATATATATGCATATATAATTATATGACGAATATACAAATACAATTAGTTTGTTCGCTATCGCTCGCCAGATATACAAATACATATGTATACTAGTTATATATACAAAATAATTTAACAGATTTTCGTATACAATTCGTCTCTTTCCGTTATCTGTCCTCTTCGCTCGCCCCGTCTTTAGTTCTGCCAGCAAGCAACCTCTATGTTAGACTACCCTAAAGGGCTATTTCCACCTCTCTTAATCTGACTCGTTAAATATACAAATATAAATATATATCAATTACATATATATAATTATTTGACATAAAAAAAAATCGATTCTAAAACCTTAAACAAGTAAAATAATGGACATTTAAGTGATTCATATTCAAGATGATTGGAAGGTGTGAGTTATCTCCAACTTCTTCCCATTACGAAAAAGGCAAATCATGTACTCTCATACCTTTCAATCATTTTTAGTTTCCATAAGCAATAGTGTCTAAGATTTTTTATACTTTCCAAGAACTTCTTGTAGAAAGTAATGAAATTATCCATAATAACTTTTGTTGATAGTCACGTTAACTGCTCATGTTTTCGTAAAATCTCTAATTTTTTTTTGACAATTTCTATCAAAAGGATGAAAGTTGTTCACTTACAAATACTTAAAGGATGTTTTCTGCTAAAAATAATACTTTTAGGATGTAGTTTAAGTTTAGGGTATAGATAAATGATGTTTTCTGCTAAAAATTATACTCTAAGGATGTAGTTTAAGTTTGGGGTATAGATAAATGTGTGTTTATATTAAAATTGATACTTTAAGGATGTAGTTTAAGTTTGGGGTATCGTTGAAGGATGTTTTTGGCAAAAAAACTCTGATATCTTACTTTATTTTTCATTTTTAAATTAGTCCAAAAAAAATAATACTCACAAATTCTGTAGATTTACGATATGTACGATGACTCAAACTGAAGTTCGAAGTAAAAAATACTAGTTATTTGTGCACAAAATGTATCTCAGTGACTACCACTTAAATGATAGGCTTGGATTACTAATTTGTTCGATTGACTTCAAATATAGCTAAAAAAAATAAATAAAATTACGTAAATTCATAACTTTCATTCAAAATCATACATAGGTATTAATAATTCCATCAAATATATATATAATTAATAAATTGTGAATTAAATTCTCATATATAATATCCTCATAAAAATTTATAAATTTCAAAATCTAAATTCGTTAGGTACAACTCAACATACAAGAATTTAACTAATCACATCGTATATCCCGAACCACTTTACCATCCGATCCAATAATAATACTACAATTCATCTCCGTAGATTTTTTTTTCTTCATGAAAAAAATCAGCTTCACTTTTCCTTCTAATTTTGACTTACTAGTCAAAATTAAAGTTCCAGAATTGAAATCATTCCTTAATTTCGATTCTTTAGACGAAAAATTCACAATCACATTAAATTTCTTTGTAGATTTAAAACCAGCTTTGCCTTGATAAATAAAGGCTTCTCCAATACTCACATCATTATAATAAAAATAAATAGTGCTGTTTTTGTAATTATAAGGTCCAAAATTATCATTTTTGACACTCAATTCAGCGTTCATTGTAATATTGAACGAAGCGTTTTCGGCCGCCGTATAATCAAATGTAGCGAATCGCACGCTAAACTCTGGAGTTCTGATTTTCATTATGTATAACGAAAAAAAGAGAAGAACGGCAATTTGAAACACAATAAATAGTGCAACGTACACTATGAATTTGTTGCGTTTTCTTCTACGAAGTTCATTGGATTGGGTGGAATTGAGTGTTTCTTCCGTAGGCTTTGCATGTCCATTAGTCTGAAGTTGTTGTTCCACTTCTGCTGCCATTTAATTTCAAGTTAATTTTTTTTTTTTTTGATATATGAAGATAGAGATATATAAAATAATATGAGGAAAACTTTGTATATTTATATAAAATAAATATGAAAGTACTAGTGAAGATTGATAAGACAAGAATGGTGCTTATAGTAAAATTCAAAACGCGTTGAATAAAGTTTTTTCTTTTTTTTTTATTGGAAAGAATTTGAGAAAGTGGAGTTTGGTTTAACATTTTTAATAGAAGCTTCTGATATTACTCTATAAGTTTGCAGTTTATTTATTAAATATGTATTCAATAAATAAAGTAAAATTCAGATTTATCAACCATCATTTTATATATATATATATATATATGTGTGTGATATTCAGAGTCCACATTGAAGCACTGATTAAATTCAAATCACACAATACATGACCTATTTATGGGTGCGACTTCCAATAGAATTTTCTCCACATCAGGGGTTCAAACCTAAGATTTCTGGTTAAGGATAAAACAGTGCTACAATTGCATTACAATACATGTTGGTCACAAGTAAAGTTTTTAATCTAAACATTATAAATAAAAAATTTATATAATATATTTTTAATTCCTTAGAGACTGTTATATTTATACATGAAAGATCTCAAAATATTATTTTTCTTTTATTCAATTTTGCAAGTGATTCAAGAGATCATATATATATATATGTTTTTCTAGAGTAGGATTCATTTCAATCAGCAAGCTATATTTATTTTCATGTAATGAGTAACATTAAGTTCTCAAGAATGGTATGAATCGTCTAATAGATATGTTCAATATGTGTATATTACAAGACTATAATCATATAATATATTTATATACGATAATTATATTGTATTACTTATGCAAATTTAATAATAGAGATTATATTTGTTAATGCAATAATTATAAACCATACTACCAATACATAAAACATACTACCTTTGATCTATATATTTCGTGAAGCTTCCAGATGCCGTTTTACAAACATGACAATTTTTTTTTTTTGTTTTCTTCTTATGTTTGATTTTCCTTAGTTTACCAATTAATAATTCTAGTCTTTAGTAAACCCAATAATCATGGTTCATTAGAATCTTCCTAGACTTTTTTTTGCTAATAAAGCAATAAGTAATCATGATTTAGCCATATTATCTTCTTATCATCCACTCAAAGAAATAAATTTAAACAACTATAACTACTTCCAGATGCCACTATTTGAAGAAAATAACCATCAATTAGTGGTGTATCCACTAGTATTTGTATCTAATTATTACTAACTAGACTTCCACACAAGCAAATATTTGTTCCGTTTGTTGACGTGGATTTGCGGTGCAGTAACGTGACTTTTCACCCTTTATAAAAAGTCTTATATAGGTAACGAAAAAATAATGTTAAGAGCGCAATCTCAGGATAGACCCTACAGTGTAATTTGATCGAGGCTCTCGACACCGGGGAAAAAAAATTTGTTCCTTTTTATTTTATATATGTGGTATGATTGAGCATACTATTAAATTAATAAAAAAGAGGTTTTTTTTTTTTACTTAAATTCAATATATTCTTGAATCTTGTAATCTTAAACATGACATAAATGATAATTTTACGACGATAATACAACGTAACGTGATAATTTAATTAAGGGAATAGAGACTATATCAGTATATTATGATTGCTATCGTAAAATATGATTGTTGAAAGTATATAATACAACATAACGTGAATACAATATATTACATTGAAATTGTTGTTATGCAGAAAGGCTTAGGCTTTAGCGTTTCAGTTGTACTGCCTACGGGGAGGGCCAAGGTTCTTTTCTTAGTGGGCTTTCAATTTTTCTGGTATCATTATTTAGCCCATGCATTTAATTAGAAATTATCTAATTATACAAATATTTCTATTATATGTATTAATCATTCCCAGAGTTTAAAATAATTATATTTTATCTTAATAATATTAATTTCATATCTGATTTCAAATCAGATGAATTTAGGTACATATTTTCGCTATCAGATACACTGAAATAGGGAGAGAGACAAGTAAGGTATGCCTGCATATTTCATATACATGTGAATCACACTAGATAAACACAAGTACATGAATATGGTGTGATTCATGTGTATTTGGGATACCAACTACGCGATTGAGATAAGAGAGTGGCGTATGAGATGAGAAGAAGGAGAGCGAGATTTGTCTATGTAGCGAATCTACTTGTGTACATTAATGTTTGTATAACAAACTACACCTAATTTTGACCCCATATATATATATATATATATATATATATATATATATATATATATATGGACCTATGGACCTGTGTAAATGTACCAAAATTATAAGTAGTAAAATTCATAATATAGTAAACTAACGTATATATAAGTAATCAGTTTATAAACCAATGAAATTTCGGTAAGTTATCCATTTTTTTATCCCATACCATTTTCTTAGTTCTTTTGTGTGTTATTACTCTAATTAGAAACTAATTTAGCTTAATATGAATTTAGATGTTAATCAATATTCATAAAGTCAACCACTGAATTTTCATTCTATGAACTGTAGATTCGTAGCCTACTTAATTTTTATTAACCTACTACGACTATTTGAAGTTTAAACTTCAATTATTTTTTTTTAGAAAATCTTGTTTTAATTTCAAGTGTATACTATAAATTCTACCCCTTTAAAATAAGGGACTACCCGCTCTGCGGATCCGTTTAGGGGTAGCGCTCCTAATAAAATTTTCTCTGTGTCTTGAATTTGGATTCGAGACCTCTGATTAAGGATAAAGCACTCCTACCGTGCACCACAATGCATGTTGATAACGAAACAGATTACCTACTAATTAAAATGACTCAACTTCAACATGTTGTAATTTTCCCTAGTCCTATAATAACCTTCTCTTTTAAATTAAACCTTATCAATGTATGAGAGGAAAATGTGGTGACTCTTCTAATTACTTAAAAATGAAAAAAATTATATACGTTTCGTTACCACGTATAATTAGATACCCGTGAATCGAGTTGTTGTATAGTATTCTCAAAAACAAAATACTATTTTAATCAACATAAGTTGTTAAGTATCAAAAAATTGTTTAAAGGATTACTGAAAATTGAAATGCTTCTAAATGATTATTTTGATCTACTTCCAAACAATGCATATTCCGAAAGTCAAATAGTTTGAATTTGATCAAAGAATCTTCAAACGAAATTTATGTATTTATGAATTAAACTACGTTAAAAAGTACTATAAGTCACAATAATTAACAATTCAAAATACTTAAAACACGTATGAAGAATTAACGATTAAAGATAAACATGTATGAATTTTAAAATTCGAAATATATCACATAAATTGCGACGAAAAAGTAATATACAAGGTTGAAAGAACTTAGGGGATGTTGGCTAATGGCTGCTGGTGCATAGTGTTTGCAATTAAATTAGCAGTAGTAGTATAGAAGAGGACAAAATTAAAGAATCACGGATGGGCAACCAATTTAATGTGTCTCGTCCTCAAGTGAAGTTGTCTGGATTGAAACAAAGAAAGAAGCACTATTATATGTTTGAGAAAGTATTTATATTTATAAATTTATTAAATATGTATTAATTATTAATTTAAAATCTAATAATAACATGTATTCAGTGAAATATGGAATTCGAGAAGGGTACAAACATTATTATTTTGTGAAGTTAGAGAAACTGTTTTCGAAAGATGCTAGGTTCAAGTGTATCAAGAATAAAAGATGGAGAAAATAGTATGACAAGAACTATAAGGGTATGACTATACTACGACATAAACTAAACCTTCACAAGGCAAGACAACTATATCTCTACTAACCTTCTATCCTAATACGTGACTTCCGTTCCTTTCTATCTAAAGTCATGTCCTGTGTAATATGAGGTTCTGCCCATGTCATGTCTAATCACCTCTTTTCAATACTTTTCTCGGTCTACCCCTCTACAGACACTCTATAATCAACCCCTTGCACCTCCTCATTGAGGCGTCAGCGCATCTGCTCTGCACATGTCCATGTGCCCCAATCTCGCTTCCCTCTTAATACTGTTCGCAAGAGGTCACTTCTACAAATAACCTTATTACTCATCTTATCACTCTTTGTATGCTACCACATCTATCTCGACATCTTCATCTCCACAACATGCATCTTCTGGTTGATATCTACAATCTCGAATCTAGTACTTAAAAAACCTAGAATCACACATCTATAAACTTGAAATTTTGACTCCACCTTTATATATATATTAACACTTACAAATACACACATAACATTTTATGTGTATATATATATATATATAGACATGCCACACATGTTACAAGAAAATAGCTTAATACACTAAACTTTCGTTAAATATGTACAAATTTCGAAAAAAGATCGGACCACAAATATCTATTTACGCCGCCCCTGTTGATATATATAATAAGAATCTCCTAGGCAGGCACTTGGTTCTTAAAGGAGAGAAGAGTGAACTCGTGAACCCTCTTTTTCCAACTTATTGATTATTTATATGTTATAAAATGCATTTTATTCCTTTTTTCTCTCTTTTATATTCTTTTCAGCAAGCGCCAAATCTCTGATTGATGGCTCATCTTCGCTGTCAGCATTTCTTCATTTTTTTTCCTGTCAATTTTATTATTGTTTTATCTTATATTCTTCCAAATTTTACATGAATATTCATAATTATCATTTATAATTTACCGATGCACTAGTAAAGAAATGAAATCTCTTGTCCACTTATAAATTAATTATAAGAAAATTTTCTCTATTTAGATCTCCGGTAAAAAGTCTATAAAACTTATTAACACTAAAATAATTGTAAATGACCTACAAAATCAATCCTCTTAACTATTCTAGTTAGTTTCCATCTCATTTATTTTTTACTCCCCCATTTTAACTAAGTTGGATTCTAGAAGTATATTTACAGCGTTTTGTTAGGCACCATATCAAACATATGACAATATTTCATGTCAATATATCCTTACTAACATGCAAGACACTATATATATATATATATATATATATATATGCATAAATCATATAACAATTCGATTAATTTTAGTTATCTTTCACGAACACAATTATCCAATAATTCACAACAACGAGCAATTCATCTTCTTAGTAAATTTGATATGATAACCTAAAAATAAAATAGTAACTTGCTAACACAATGGTCCCATCAATTTATATAACTTAAATCATATTTTTCTTTTTTACTTATGTTCCATGAGGTGCTCTAAACTTCAAAATGGGACCAAAGACAATGTTTTGAGTTTTCATCCTAAACTTTGAGGTAATGGAACTTCTCTTTCTTTTTTTAACCACCCTAGGACCTCCGTCCCTTTTGCTCGGGTTGGAAATGAGGGGTGCTTATCATTCGAACAACTCCTTCTTAAGCAGTAGATATACTTTTTTCATTTTCCACTTTGACATCCACTAACATTATTCTACTATTACTAAAACTACTAAAACTATATCTCATGATGGAGGCTGTCTCACTAACCCCTTTTTATTCTTCTTTCTTCTTCTTCTACTACTACTCAACTTCACTTCTTATTAGTCTTCCTTCTATCCAATCAACTTCACCATGGAAATTGAATCATCTCCAACACCACCATCTCCTCCACTTAAAACATATAAACTAACAGCTTCTTCAATAGGCTATTCGAAATCAACCACGATTTCTCCTGCCTTGTTATTTAAGCCTTGTGAAACACCACCACCAATTAATATCTTGAAAAACATCTCTTTCACTGCTTATCCTTCTCAGATTCTTGGTATTGTTGGTCCGAGTGGGGCGGGAAAATCCACGTTACTCGACATTTTAGCTGCTGGAACTTCGCCTACAAGTGGCACTCTTCTCTTAAACTCTCTTCCCCTTCATAGTCCTTCTACTTTCCGCAAGCTCTCAGCTTATGTCCCTCAACATGATTGTAGTCTTCCGCAGCTCACTGTCTCGGAAACTTTTGCCTTCTCTGCCCGTCTACTCAACCCGAAACTCAATGATGTTTCGTGCATTGTGGATTCTCTTCTGGCGGAGCTCAGGCTTACACATTTGGCTCATACAAGGCTTGCTCATGGCCTCTCGGGTGGAGAACGAAGACGTGTTTCGATTGGTTTGAGTCTACTTCATGACCCTGCAATCTTACTTCTTGATGAACCAACATCAGGTCTTGATAGTAATTCAGCTCTGAATGTAATGCAGACACTCAGATCAATCACCGACTCGCGTCAACGTACCGTGCTGTTGTCTATTCATCAACCAAGTTTCAAGATTCTTGCCACCATAGATAAAATCCTGCTGCTATCAAAAGGAACTGTTGTCCATCATGGTACATTATCATCTCTTGAAGAGTTTTTGCTTGAAAATGGCTTCACTGTCCCCCCACAGCTCAATTCTCTTGAATATGCCATGGAAATGCTCAGCCAACTCAATGATAAAAAACCCATTACACCAATAAGTTCACCCCATCAAAATCCCACCACCACCCCTGTTCCTGAGGCTTCTAAAACAGGGGAAATCAAATATAGAAGTTCAAGATTACATGAAATAGCTGTTTTGTACAGCAGATTCTGGAAAATAATTTACAGAACAAAGCAGTTACTTTTAACAAACACCTTACAGGCATTAGGAGTTGGTCTTGTTTTAGGTACAATTTACATCAACATTGGATTTGGTAAAGCTGGAATCGAGAAAAGATTCGGACTTTTCGCTTTCACTCTCACTTTCCTTCTCTCTTCCACAACTGAAACTCTCCCAATCTTCATAAACGAAAGACCCATTTTACTAAGAGAAACTTCAAGTGGGGTTTATCGATTATCTTCCTATCTCATCGCAAACACACTAGTTTTCCTCCCTTACTTACTAGTCATCGCAATCTTGTACTCAATTTCACTTTATTTCTTAGTGGGTCTTTGTTATTCATGGCAAGCATTCACATACTTCGTTTTAACAATTTGGGTCATCGTCTTAATGGCGAACTCATTCGTCCTCTTCTTAAGCTCTGTTGCACCAAATTACATCGCCGGAACTTCGCTCGTAACTCTACTCCTCGCCGGATCTTTCTTGTTTTCCGGCTACTTCATTACGAAGGAGACGATGCCTAAGTTCTGGACAATGCTGCATTATTTGTCCATGTACAAGTATGGTTTAGATGCATTGTTGATCAATGAGTATTCTTGCCTTGTCGCCAAGTGTTTGATATGGTACGATGAGAAAAACAGAGTGTGTATGGTGAGTGGAAGTGATGTTTTGGATAAAAGAGGACTCCATGAAAATGAAAGATGGACAAATATATATATCTTGATTGGGTTCTTCGTATTCTATCGATTGCTTTGGTTGATTGTATTGATTAGAAGAGTTTCAAGATCAAAAAAGTGATACATCACTTTCATGGATTGTCAATTTATCATGTTTGTTTTTTGCTGTTTCTCTAATCAATTTCATGTAACAAAAATAATAATTCTAACATTTCTTTTCTTTCTTCTTCTTCATTATTTCGCCTGCTATGTTTAATGAAATTTTAACTTTGAAAATATTATTAAATATTCAGTCCGTTTAAAAAAGAATAACCTCATTTCTTTTTTTAGTAATAATTTTTCATATGTTATGTTTAAGATCAAAAGTCTTCTTCATTTTTTTAAATTTTGTGTCAAATCATTTTTTATAAAACAAGAGAATAATAAAAATATGTTTATTCTCTTTTGAATGAGATAGTCATGTTAGTTTTACTTTTCTGTCTGGTTTAGGACCATTAGATGATATCATTATATGAGAAAAATAGTGTGTGAATCTTACATCTCAAAGAACAAAGAGATTCTTTTTCACCTCGAGGTGTAAAAGAATCAAATCGGAAGCTTGTTGAGAATATAATTAAATAATAAAATTATGCTTTAAATGTACAAGTATTTTTTAAACTATGATCGAAATCCTAGAGACATAACTTAACTAAACTAAGTTCTATTACACCCTTAACTTTTTTTCTTTTTTTTTGTAATTTTGTACATTTCTTGACTCAACGCAATTGAGGCGCATGAGAGATAAGATGTCACGTTAGCCAATAAGGTGCACACAATTACAAAAAATAAATAAATTTAAAGGGTTAATAAGTTAATTTAATTAAAATATATCTTTAACATTTCGATTATAATCTAAAAATACTTATACATTTTTCCTTTCCTTTTCTAAAAAAAAAAATGAAATAATCACACACTTCGCCCTCTTTTATCTCACTTTTCTGTCTGGTTTATTTAGATGATCAATAGTTTCACGGGTGCCCTTTAGGGTCCAAAATTCTAGTGAAAGCTATTTGGACTCTAGAAAATCACTTTCATTATTAATTAATTAATGATGAATATATCTATTTAATTATTATACAATCAATCTTCATAAGAAATCAAATTAAAAGTAACAGACATATATATATATATATATATAAAAGATCAAGTCTATGTGGAGAAAAAAGACAAATATAATGAGAGGGAAAGCTCAACCACGAAAAATTGAGGAACAGCGACGTCACGGGTACATGAAATGAAACAAATGGGGTATGAATAATTCGAACATCTTGTCGTTATATATCACGCTCGTTGTTATCATTTCAATTTATATGACATATTTTTTTTAAAGAAAATTAGTTTTGTAGGTTATTTATATTTATTTTAATTTTATTATCTTTTTTAATAAGATATTTACGTTTTTACATGTAAGAAATTATGCAACTTTACTAAAAGCGTAATGTTACATAAATTGAATCGAAGGAAATAAAAGAAAAAATTAGGTTTTTTTTTTTTTTTGTGTGTGGGGTAGTGAAGTAGTAGTAAAGAGTGAAAAAGGCAATGGATAATTGGTTTGCATTTGTTTGGTTGCTACAGAATCAGTGTTTGTTCACGGGTTCTTCTTATTCTTTTGCTACCACGTGAACATTTTCTTTTATTTCTCTTGCACCTTAATGTATTGTCTCACCCCCCCTCTAAACCCTACCTCCCACAACCAAGTGGCCAATTATTTCGAATTTATCTGAATCCAATATTGAATTTATTGCGTTTATATTCAACACTAAGAATTAGGGACTATGTATAGATATTAATTTATTCACACAACAATTTTCTTCTCGTATCGACGAATTAGAAGAGATGTCAACCGGTAACCGTATCTGAAAACAATGATTAGTGGATATTGGTACTGTCACTGCACAGAGGCGACACCCTCCTTAGAAAGTTTTTGGCGTTGTGACTATCACCGTAAGTTATTTCGAATTAATATCGAGATAAGAATAAATTACAAAAATAACTAAATTCAAATTCATTTATCGTAGATCTACTCACCCGGATGCTTGAATCTATTCCACGTACTTTTGACCATATACTTTAAAATTTTGAGACTAAGACAGAATACAAGGTGGTGGCTGCATGTTGATTAGAGTGCAAAAACAAACATACTTATTTAATATGTATAACATAATTTATTCCCAACCTAGTAAATAAAAAGATTTGTGGTATATATATAAAATCTATAAATTTGAAATTATAGCTTAACAATGCTGCTAACTATTGCATGAATTGAATTCAGAGTCTTATTATCGTGCATTATCAAAATAATTTTCATGCATGTGACCATTTCAAATAAATCGTAAGGGACATTATAATTAAGTAGCATGTCAAAATATATTGATTCGCGTATTATCGTTTCTATTTGCGTGAACTTACAAAATATAGTAGATAGCATTTAGTAAAATGTCAAAATATATTTGAGAGTATAATATAAATCGAATCTTTTTCAATTATGTCCTAGGTCATATATTAAGACTGCTTGCTCTAGTATAATTATTTATTTATTTAAAGCATCATCGTCTGTTATCTGTCTATTTCCTCTTTATTCTTTTAGCTCAAATTATAACGTTTTACCTGATCAAGACAGTTGTATTAATTTGTACATTTCGACAACTTTCAGATAATTTATGTCCCACTTGAGAGTTTTCTGTGACTTGTGACTACAAAACTTCTTGAAGAATGAATGGGTGGATTTAGCCAAGCACATCGAGAGTTCAATACTAACATATATTAACAGGAAACAGATCCAATACAAAAAAGCAAGCACACTTCACATTCACTGCTCTTAAACCTACCATTCTTCATCGTTATAGTGTATACATCAAAAGACAAGCATCATCTAATGAATGTAATACAGACTTTATCCAAATCATCTTACTGTTTAAACACATTAAATGATATGAAAGACAATATACTGAAGTTGCCAATTTGAGGTCAGACTGTAACTAGGAACACAATTGGCGCAACACTTTGTCTAAATAAAGGTTGTGCAGCAAGTTTTGAGAATGTATTGAGCTCAACCTGAGCCATTCTTCCATCACTGATGATAGAACGTCATCATTGAAGGGGCGACTAAGCCAAATGCAATATGCGATATCTGAATCCATTTGATCCTGAAGGTATTGTAATCCGCCAAGGCAAAATCAGATCATGAAATGCTTAAGAACAAAAATTCTATGTAGAGTTAACTTTATGTTCATTTTTTCCATTGATAAAGTAGAATTTTTTTAAACAATAAATGGCAATAAACAATGAGAAATGTACCTTGAAAAATTATCCAACGCCTCTGACATACTGATCGAGGGTAGAATTAAATAGCTCACACCTACATAAACAATGACCAACTAAATGCTCATTGGAAATTTTCACAGGGAAAAAGAGACGGCAACATATTGTAATTCTCAAGAGTACAACCTGGGAAATATTTTTTTTTTCATTCTCTTTTCTTTTTAAGAAGAAGAACCCATTGCTCCGCAAATATCGATCAAAACTTGAACCCTCATATAGGTACACAATTTCAGAAAGCACAACAATTGAAATAGACAGTTCGTATTGGTATCAGATCTATACCCAGGTTGCTACTAACAATTTTTTTGACCCATTTTCTGGGTAAAGTCTCCAGACTATATTTGAAAATGAAACCTTAAACATAACGGTCACTTGAGAAAATACTTCTTCAAGAGTTCATATGAATTATACACATTCAAGGGAATGATCATCAAGATCAAAGACATACTCTTTACATGCATAAGATTTTGGTCGTAAAGAAAAGAATATGCATAAAATATAGGGGAGACATCTGGCAGCTCGGCCAAAAATATTTACAGCAACTAGTAAATATACTTATACCATACACTAATTATACATATATTATACATTTGGCAACTATTTTTTGGGCAGAAGGCTATTTGAGATAATTTCCCTAAAATAATATAATCCAGATATTGTATAAAGTCCAAAAGTTTTGAAGAAAGCTTCTGAGGGAGAAAAGGGAAAGATCCTAAAATTTCATTCCTTCAACACAAGAATTTTGCAACATCGCAGTTTCATGTCTTTAAGAATCAATCAAACAGGAATAAAACCATGGCAAGATCTCAAATTTCTTTATTTCTTTTGAAGTTGAAATCATCATCAATCATTCATTAACTGTGACATCCCTCTTATCAGATGCATGTTCATCATTTTAGCTGCAATATTCTTAATCAAGAAGTAGAAAGCCTCATTCCAAATCTTCCCTATATCACTACTTATTTAACCAGAAAATGAACCATGTTTATCCAACATCACGTTATTCTTCAAGTAGGGACTTCTCTTTTAGAATACCACGCAGGGTGGAACATCATATGGTATATTACTAGGTATTATAGTGGTAAGGTGGAAGATCATATATTATCATCATACTATATATTTGCACCCAAAGGTGTTACCTATTGATCAATGAAGTGGGGAAGAACCATCCCATGTTCAAATCCCAGTGGAGGGAAAAAACACTGAGTGATTTCTTTCACTCTGCCTAAGCCTTGGTGGCAAAGTTACCAGCACCTATGCGTGTTGGCGGGAGGTAGTTGTTACCCAATGAAATTAGTCGAGGTGCGCCCAAGCTAGACTGGACACCACCGTAATTTCTTTTTAAAAAAAGAAACTACAAAAACAAACTCACATAAATAAAACTTTCACTATTTAAGCAGAAAGTGCAATTAACTTATTGCAACAACAGCATATTCTAGCAGCGAGATAAGAAACAATCAAATCCCGCACAGTGTTGGTAGGCTAAACCTGTATTATTAAGCACTCACTTGATAGGAGCCCCTGGGGAGTAGAGCGGATTCTTCACCACATATTCAACATACAAATTGTAAATATACTTCAAAGATTCCCTTAGATCACCAGTCCTAGGATGTGTGACAAGGATGATCTGCAACAATTTAACATAATTCAGACATGCACCAGATGCTTGTAAGGTTAAATAGAACCATTAGCTATTTGTTGCCTATTGAAGGAGAAAAGAGAAGCACAAAGAGATACAGTCATGAACAGTGATAAAGTAATACCAATAAAATGTACTTTATCACAACAGCTATCAAATAAGTAGCAAGACAAAGATTCACTTTTCACACTAGAAATAACACTGTTATTACAATGTTTCTGATATGAAATTCTCTAGTAGACATAATTTTCATCCTTCAAGTACCCTGCCATACCCTCTCATCCAGATCCTTTACACTCATTTTATCTCCAAATGGAAAGAAACAGCCTTTCCTTCCCTTGTACAAAAGAAAGGGCCTTTTTTTAAACAGTACACACCATTTGAGACCTCAAATACTATGAGGGGAAATGGTTGTGTGTCACGCGTGGTAAGTTAAGATGGAAGAATTCAGAGATTTACAAGTTACCTTCATAGATCATATAATTGAGAAGAAATCCACATAGCAGGAATTCAACCACTATGATCAAAAGCAAGTACCACTTACAGTTTTACCAATGGTACTAATGAAGGTGCTAAAAGGGAAAAATACATTTGCCAAATCACATTCCACAAGAAATAACCCTTTATTTTTCCTTCTTCTTGAGGAATAAGATCATAAACATTAGGATAAACAGATACCAAATTCAGCTGATTCAAAATTTTATCTATATGGAAAATCATCTCATCCTTCAAACACATGCACTACAAATCAGTGATACAGCTTGGCAGTTTATCACCATATTGATGGAGAATTCTAATAACAGTGATAGAAGCATGTTGACATAAATAAAACCATTTATTTGAACATCACAGAAGGGGATTATGACTTGTCTTCTACAGAATGAGGCGGACAAACATAGTGCCACAAGAAGAAAGCAAGCCATAAAGCTGCAAGAACTAGGCCATATGGTGGCTAGTGATGGCTGCTTATATGAGCATGTAGCCAAACCAACATTCTCATCAAAGAAGAAGAATCTAAAATCAGATAATTTCCTTCATAGAATTAGAAAGCAGCTGCACAATGTTTTTTTTTTTCCTTCGAAGACCCCTTCTCAATTCATTGATGTAAACTCATGTAAGAGGCACAAATAGCCTTATGCTGTTATTGGGCATCTTCCTAATGATTTTTAATATACTGGTAAAGCTCTTCTCCCTCACTCAATGTTATTTTTCCTTTTCCAGAATAAAGTAGGTTTTTTATTCTATTACATCCTTGAATCACTTGGAAGAGATATTAGATAAATAGCAGCATTACTTGGATCATTTCCTTTAGTTCTTTCAACTGAATGCATCCAGACTATCCATCCTCTCTCCCAATTCAGAAAGATAAGGCTTATATATGTAACATAATCAAAATGTAACCTCATAACAGAACAAGTATATATTGACTGCACTACAGCTACGAACTGTCCACTAGCCCTTGAGTAACATGAATACTACAATAAATAAACTGACCAAATCAAAAGATGGCACCAGGAAGAGACCAAGAACAATTTCAATGGAACTTATCATAATCACACAATGATAGTAGTCCTGACAGAAAAAATCATTGTATGACAAGACCTACGACAATTTCAGTGGAACTTATAAAAAAAGACAATTCAATGCATCACTGACTGACCTTTATTCCAGATGGACTTTCCATGAAACTGAGTTTATATGTATTAGTCCGAAAGCTGTGAAACGAACATCCTTGTCCAGGTAATTGCGGCACCCCAAGATTACCTTTTTCAGTACTGCCCAAATAGATTTCAAGTGAAAAGAGACTACATTTTGATAATTAATCCTAACACGAAAATTTTTCCAAGAAGATGGGAGTTGGGAAGGGGAGATCAAGGATTGAGCGAACAATCCAGTCAATGAACTATGCCTCAGTCTCAAACTAGATGGATCAAATCAGTTATACATATTATATATATTCATTCAACCATAGTATAATTTATGATCCTTTTCATTCCAATAATACAAAATACATTTGTTAGATCAAAATATCGGATTTGGGCAATAGAGAAGAGAAGGAGAGACCTTGTGGGATCCATCTTAGCGGTCAAAGATTTGAGAGAGAAGAGCAAACCAAACATGAGCTTATGGTCCTGCTGAGGGTTTAAAGTCTTAAGAGGCCGATTCCATTCCCTGTAAAGAAGACACACTCCGTTCCTATTGAATACATACAGCATATGTGCATTATTGCCTGATGCTGTCGGCGGCGGTGGCGAGGGACTGATCTCTGATCCTCCGAAGAACTGCATCTTCTACAAATACCTATCACAAAACCGCATCAATTTCAAGTTTGATAGCTTTTTTTTTCAAAATCAAATGATCAACTGATAAGACCCAAACGATTTTTAAATTAAACTAAAACCTAAGCACATTTTCATAAAACGCAAACAAGGAAGAAGGTGAATACCTTTACTGTGGATCGATTGACTGGGTAGAGGCAGTGATTGAGAAGCTTTGTGGACTGCTCAGGTAAAGAGAATTTTGTTTGTGTTTGATTTAAGAGATTCCACAAATGGCGACCAGTCGGATCCTCCCATCTCCGGGTCGGCTAAATTCGTTACCGGAACAATGGCCCGTTTGGTTGGTTTGTTGGGTACCATTAATCGTTTTTGTTTTTTTTTGGTAAAGAAACATGTGCTCAAGTTAAACAATAGTTACACCTACCAGTTTATAATAGGATAAAAATATGAGTATTAACAAAGATGTCATCGTCTCTTTAGACTGAGATTTTCCTTTTCTCCCCAAATACTTTGAACTCCTATATTTATTAATACATTACAATTATTACAAATTTGTGCATTATATTGGGATAACTTTATACGAACCAAATATTCCGTAGTACTAGTAGGATGAAAGATTAGACTTAAATATATCGAATCGTTATAACACGCAAGAAGTCTTAATTTTTAAGACTGCATGTCAATGCTGCACAGAAAAGGATAACATCCACCACCATTGCATACCACGTACTGAATTGTTAAACCTGGAATTCCCCTACACATCTACAGACGTAATTAGGGAAAGGAACCTCCTCATTGGGTGAAACTTAGAAAAACAAAAATGAAATTCTAACAAGATCTTGAAAAGATAAGCTGTCCACAATTTGAAGATATATTACTGTTATCTCAATCCAACAGCAAAGAACAAAACTTAAAACCTTAGAAAAGAAAATATGAACAAATTCTTCTATAATAAAAATAGCAATGAAACAACTTAAAATGCAAAGTCAAAAAACATCAACAGAGGATCGATTCTAGATCTCCCATTTCTTCAGCTCCATGCCATCCGGAGGGCTTCCTTCAACCTTCTTTGTGCCAACTTCTTTCCAGTTTGTCGACAAAACAGTCCCATTAGATTCCACCTGACAGGCAGCACATATAAAAATAACATATTACACCACATAAGACTTCTGTCATCCGCAAGGAAGAAATGCAACAAATTACCAAGCTTACAAAGTTCATCAGTCAGAGGATAACAACCTAAATCTGACAGGCACCCTTTACAAGAAAACTTGAAATAAGCTACAGAGTTGAGAAAGACAACTTCTTAAACATGACAAATGGTGCACAAGGATAAGGAAGTGTTGTGAGATGTTTTAAGATATTTAAAGAAGGAATAAGAAGACGACAATATTATAGGTTGGTAGGCATCTTCCCAAAGGAAAATGCAACAGAGAGAAAGCTAAGTGCATCTAGTACTAGCCCCAAAGCACTGGCCTAGGAAGATTATGTCCCATCATAATGGAGAAACTAATGTCCTCCACGAGGACTGTTAGAGGTATTCCTTTTTTGAAATATATAATATATAGAAAGGATCAGGCTTACAAAGGATTTCATCATAGCTCTTCTAGTGTCCTCGTCAGCATCTTGGTAAATGTCTCTGAAAAATTTGTTCAATGCTGCATCTCCATCCAATTTTTCATCTTTTTCCTGGAACACATTCCAAGCATTCAGGGACAAAGAAACTAAACTGCAGAGTCTATCGTGATCTTTAGACAAGGACATCAAACACAACACTGTAATGTTCTAAATACCTCTTTTTTCACTTCAGCTTCTAGTTTATCCCAATCTACATTTCTCAGTTTTGAGGAAGGATAACTGGGCCGCGGGGCAGCTGTAAAATGCAAAACTAATAGTAAGTTCTGCTGCTAAATAATTAAACATCAGATTTGGTACAAAATTCATTGGTCCTTGTAAGCGACTCCATTTAAGTAAACATGAAGAAACTATTGAACTGACAATTGCGTGAAGGGGGAGAGGAACCCCATTGATAGCCAGAATAACATATTAGACTAGCAAACAGGTTTACCTGATGACACAATAGGCCTCTGAATTACAACAGGTTCCGTTGTATACTCAAGCGATGTCCAGTGTAACAGCTCAGCTTTCGCAAGGCGGATCTCAATTTTGGTAGACATCACTTCGTATCTGCATTTTGCAGGTGTTATCTGCCAATCATGAGAGGACCAGCACGAGATCACAGAGTAAGCATCTTCAGTTACTCGGGGAACAATTTCAGAAATTTTAAATGGAGCTCCGTCCAAAAATATCACAGCCATATTTTAAGCTTAGCCTCACCTTGCCAAACAACCTAGGCTGGAAAGAATAAGTTTCTTCACCTGGCACATCAATGCTAACACTAAGCTGTGCAGCAACCAAGCAAAAAATGAGTACTTTGTCATCCAATCTTTTGAATAAAATTATCTCAACAGGATAAGATGGTAAAACATACTATTTGTTCACCAAAGTCAACAACAACATTCTTGGCTGGTATGCCCTTGGCAAATATAGTCACCACCACCTCCTCTGGTTTCTGATAAAATTCATGTCTGCAATTACATACATCAGATTAGCCCATGTTCTCCAAGAAAGAAAAAAATTGTATTTAAATAGTGCCAATCAATTATGGTCATAACTTCACGAGATGTTCACCTTCTTTACATTCATACAAAAAAAATTGGTTAAATTGGTTGAGAAATACATTCATTCTTCTCTGTACACAATACCATTAACTAATTTTTTGTGTACTTTTGTTTATAACAGCAAAATGAGATCTAAACATCAAATGTGTCTGACACTAGGTTTGACTGTAGTAGTACTTTGTTATTACAATTTCACAAGTATCCCCACATTGATAAGATTATTTACCCTATCAAAAGGTACTATCTCAGAGTTACTGGACTTAAACGACTCACTAACACAGCAAAAGCTTTGGCATAAAACCTGTATTTTGGTTTGGCAGCAGATCCTTGATGGGACTGGTTGACCGTTGGTTGAGCACCTTCAGGCGCAATAGCAACATTGTCCGGTAACTCAGATGCAGGATGTGCAACAACACTAGCTGAGGTTTTATCCACCGACAGATTAGGCAATTCGCCAGCTTCCTCTGAATTTGGAGCAAAAGACCATCGATTAGTTTCACTAAGCACTTAATGTTGCTAATAGCATAGTGAAATATACACATAAATCTGTCAGGAAAATAACCACAATCATTAAAAAAAAAAAACGTGGCTTTTGGTATTTTCTTAAACTATAAACTGCCAATTTCTCATATCATCACCAAGTCTCCATAGATGCCATGAGTTGATGTTAGAACTGACCAGATTTGGGAAATGTTAGAAGAGCCACAAAAGCACTAATTTACCTATATAATACCAAAGTCTCCAAAGATGCCATGAGTTTATGTTAGAATTGAACAGATTTGGGAAATGTTAGAATAGCCACAAAAGCGCTACTTTACCTGCAATATGTTCATCACATTCTTTCATTAGCTTACTGAATCTTAACTCTCCTGGTGCTAAACTGGCACCAATTTCCAAAGCTGCCTTTGCAGTTTGGTATTCTTCAAGCTTCATACAGGCCAACCTAGAAAAGTAACAAAAAAAAAATTAATTCAACAATGCAGTATCTAGTAAAACAAGAAGTGACAGATAGCAAGTGCTACTGCAAAAAATAGTGTTGTTTCACTTAGTCTTTGTTGATTATCAAAAGTGCAGGTAAAACCTAAACAAAATTCTCCCTCCATTGCTTTCCACCAGTCCAGTATTGACTTTACATTTCCCTTGATAATTATTCGTTAAGAGTTTGTTTATTTAAATTATCCCTATTAATGGTTATTAAAGTTCTATCAATAAAGCAATGATTGGAAAGTGTGGGTACATAATGATAAAGAGAGCATCGGAAGAAAGTTATAAATCTCCTTTGATTTGCTAAAATGGACAAGGAGAGAAATACTTTTAGTATACTGGACTAGCAAAAACAATGGAAAGTATATTATAAAATACTTAATAATTACATGGTACTGTAGTAACATTTTTGGGGAATTACAGTCGAGAGGTGGTGGAAAAATTTATGATGCTGCAGAGTCTTTCTTGGAGGATGATGAAAACCAGACATATTCAACAAACCAATAAATCATGAAAATGACAAATCTAGATTTCACCATCACCTATTGCAACATCCCAAATCACAAGAGCTAAATCACCATGTCAGTTTTCAGGTGAACGTTGTTAGATCAAGACAACAATACCATAGCACATGATATGAGAGCAACAAAAACATGTAGTGAAAAAGTAATAAAACTCCACAAAATCTAAACAAGATTTACGCACAGGAATAAGAAAGTAATTATATACTCACCCCTTGCGTAAATATGCTTTTGACATTGTAGGATCCAACTCAATGGCCTTGTTCGCATCAACAACAGCTTCTGCTCACATGTAAACATTATTAAAATTGCTACCCCGTTTAGAATGATAATTATTAACACCATAAATAGTGAAATATGATGATGTATGCAGATACATACAAGTAGTATTCAGAAAATACAAGACGTTGATGCATACATATACAGATATCTTTGCAGGATGCAATGCCTATGAACCTCATTCAATCTCATAGAACATAAGAAAGCTAACGAGATATAACACAGGAGAAAAATTTCAACAACCACGGCTTTTACTGTTACCAAAAAAAGAGACAATAGAGTTTGACTTTGTGAATCCTCCCTGTTCATCTCATTCCAAGACTAAACAACCAATTAAACTTATAAGTCAAATTAGGATTCCCAAGATTCTCTAAATCTAACACTTAACCAATAAAACAAACACCGGATCTAATAAAAGCGTAACAACAACACATTAAAACCGTAATCCAAAAAAAGGCTTAACAAACTCTTCACCATAAACCCCACGCAGTCAAGTAGCAGATAGCGGTAATTAACTTTCGTAATCAAGCAGAGAAACAAATACGCCGAAAACACAAAACGAAGCACAAATCCACAAAACCTTCAACCAATTCTATAAATCGCAGAACACAAATAACATAGCAAAATAATAGAATCAACGCCGTTTCTTACAAATAATGAAATTAACGGATAAATTAGGTTTAGAAAGGATGATACCAGTGAAGTAGTTGAGTTTGATATTGGCCTGAGCACGGTCGGCGAAAAGTTCAGGGTTCTTAGGGCTCAGCGTTATGGCTTGAGTGTACAGGTCAACGGCGAGTTCAAAGTGGTCGTCAATGAATGCCTCTTTAGCCCTAGTCTCCAGATCGGACGCCATTGGTGATGGAGAGGAACTCCAAAGAAGTATCTAGAACAAGAGTGAAATGGCAATTGGAATGGATTTTTTTGAGACTACAGAGACCTTGGATTATTTCGGCTCTTTATATATAAAATCGATTCAATTATTGGAGTTTTTTTTTGTATAGAAAAAGAGGAAAATACTAAGAAAAGGGTTTAACAGGTCAAGTCTCTGCTAATAAATTAGGGGAAAATATTTATCTAATGTCTAAGTACTAGTCTAATAAGATTATTATTTCAATTATTAAGTCATGTGTATAAATAGTAAAAAAGGTAAATTATGTTTTTAATTAATTGAATATTTACTATTAACTACCAAGCGGACAAATTCATTTGTAATAAAATTTAGCTATAAATTGATTTTTTAAAAATATTTTTTTCTAGTTATATTATTTTCTACTCAATTCTCTGAGTCTCCGTTTGATATTGTTTGTGTTAATTCTCATCATAAATATATGTATTTGATGTTAATTACTCGGATGATTAAATTAATGTTTTTAGTTACAAAGTGCACTAATTTTTGTTTAGTAATCTTTCTGCATTTGAAGATAGAGACAGTGTCAAGTAAGGTCAAGAAGGTTCACGATGAAAAATACATTATTATATATCATTAAACGATTTTTATGTTAGTAAAGTGAATTCTGAATTCTTTATATATATATATATATATTCATATCTTAAATTTATTAAAGGTAGGGGTTTGTGTGTCCATTGCAAAAATTGTAATTTATTCTATAGAAAAAATGTGTACAATTGTATTCTGTTCCCATAAAAGAAATTCCTATTTGATTGCTCAATCTGCGTGATTAGATATAAAGAAACTTTTTGTTATCTCTTTATAAATCTTTTTCCATTTTTATTTCTTCCTAAGAATTTATAAATTATACATTAGTATAATAAATATTTTAAAAGTATAATATAAAGTGATATTTATAAGATTTATAGAAATATATTATTAAAATTTAATTGGTTTCTGTTTGACTTTGATTTTTCTTTTAAAATCACATCAAGTCATATTAAATCACTAATAAAAATTTAATCATTTTTTAATTTATAGATTTGGTGTGATTTGTCAATTTCCTTTTAATATTTTCAACTTTTTCTTTTATGTATAGTGAAAAAATTAAAAGTCTACTTAAATCTTTATATATTCCTCATTTGTTTGTTCAAGACTTCAAGTATCGATCTTTTATAAATAATGTTATCTTTTATTTTATTTTATTTATTTTTAATCTTCAAAAACTTCCTCAACTAATTAAGGTATATGTGACGAGAATCATTTTATTATATTTCAAAATTCTATGTGATCAATGTAATTTCCATTTATTGTTGAAAAATAGGAAATTCTGAGGATATGGCTACACCAAAAAATTTACAAAATGTTTGACATCAAATGAGATATTTATGAGCTTGTTATTGTTGTTTTCTTTTTGTTTTGTTTGAAGTGATGATATTTTTTCTTTTTTTCGTAATATATAGATATAAAAAAAAAGATTATTTATAAATTTTATGAGAGTTTTTTCTGTGAAGTATGGTCAAGTTTATTAATACAAAATATAAATAATAGAAAAGGTAGAAGTTCACTTTGTGAAATTATAATAGGTCAAGATATTTGAATTTAGAGGCTGATGTGTGCTCTTCAATTTGTGATTTAGGTGTTATATATGTCTCATTAAAAAGTGGCCCTCACATATTTTTTTCCACTTATGAAATAGAACAAATTGATTTTTTTTTATTAAAATAAAATTCATATAAGATATATTTGATTCATTTTACCAAATTGAGGAATATATTTAATAATTCTCACATGTAAATACGGGTGAAACTTATTCATACCGAGTGTTTACATCAATCCGATACATGCACGCCACGTGATTAAATTTATAATTCATTTTATTTCAAACTTAATTAATTAACATGTGTTTTACTTTATTGAATCACATTATAATGGATTTTGATGTAAACACCCGGTGCGGGTAAATTTTTTTCCGTAAATTCTATTTACATTTTTAATTCAATACCTAATTTTTAAAATTTTTTTTGATGACAAGAAAAATCCGCAGACACTATCTTTTGGGTGCGCACGGAGTAAAATCACTCCGCTCCTATACAATAGCCCGCAAACCACATAGCACTGTAACGACATTAAATATTGACACTAATAAAGAGTGTTAAAGTCTTCACCAGCATTAGTTAAGTGTTATTAAACCAATGTCGCTAAAGGCTTTAGAGACATATACAAAGAGTGACAATTGCTGCTAAAAATACATATTTAGCGGCAATTAAAAATTAAATGTCACTAATGGTCATTTTTGTTGTAGTGCAGGAGAGTTAATCCGCACTAGGCAAGGTTGATGCGATGAGCTCGATCCAGAAGTCAAATCCCTTACTTTCGCTGACAATGATTTTTAAACTTGAGACCTAAAATTTCAAAACCCAAATCACTGAGCAACCCCAAATATACTAATTAATTTGGACATAGTATATTATATAGTCTATGACTATGTATTAGCCTTTTCTCACCGGGAGTAACGAATAAACTAATCATCTTTCTTCAGAAGCATTGACTATGAACTGGATCTGTTAATTTGAAAACAATTGTTTAAACATTATTTATATTTAAATAAACAGCTAAAATTGTAAAAATAATAATAATAATAATAAAGTTTTAATTAGCGATCTGAAAAGTGATTTCTTGCTATTTCCCGCTAGAGTTATTTGTGTACTTCTAGAAATGTAAAAATACGTACACTAATTATACAAAAAGAAAATTAAATGAATTTCTAAAGTAATTTATTTTTCTTCTGAGTAAATCATGATTGATTATAGATAACAAATGATACATGCAAAATTATGTTTACGTATGTATTTATTTGTTACTTTAATATAAATATCGAATCGACTTCCACAACCTCCCAACCTTATTAGATGATTAACTTCTGATTAATTTTTTCTATCCATTTGATCAACTTGCATTTGATAAACCAAAAGAATAAAGATAAATTGAAACTATGTTATTCTTTTATTCTTTTTTCATCTCATTGACCAAATGGTGAGTAAACATCTGTTCACGTTCACTATCACTTGCATAATTGCCCAACTTGCATTATTGTATTGGTTTTGGAAACTTAATTATTCATTTACTTCTATCATATCGGGTTTCTAATTACAAATCAAACATCTCACTTACTTATACATAATATATGTATAACTCAAATTAAACTAGAATGCAAACCTTAACCCGAAATATAAGGATGTATAAAATCGAATCAAACTGAAAAAAAAAACTCGACTAGTGATTTGTTTTGACTTGGTTTGATGGTGGAAAAAAAAAACCCGACTATATTTAGGTTAGTTTGATTTCAATTAAAAAAAAGCAGTCCGAGATCAAACTAACCCGACATTATATATATAATTTTAAAATTTTATTTTATATGTAAAAATACTTACTTTGATATAATTTTTTAAATATCTCGTATACTATTTCATAGTTTTTATCTTTTAATATATTTATTTCGTGCTTGGAAGTTAGAATTGTTAATGATCTAATAAAGATTATAGCCCATACATGTTGGTGATTATAATAAAGTTTAAATAAAAATCAAATTAATATTAATGCAAAAAGAATATCAGTTCAACACTAAGAATGACAATAATATTGAATATTTGTTTTTTAGTTTTACATAAATTTAGACAATTAAAATACATGATCTAATTTTACTTTCTTTTAATATTTAGTCATCTAAATAATACTTACTAAACTTATTTTAGCATGATTTAGTACTTTAAATTATGATCAATTTCATTATGACTTATTAATTTGCAATATTTATTTTATGAGATTTTATTATTATCTTTTTGTTGAATATTTTAGTGTCATTAATCATATCACTATTTTTTCTTATTTTCTTGAGAAATAACTTAGATAGTTACATTTTGATAGGATTAAAGAAATATATTAATTACAAATAAATTATATCCTTGTAAGAATACATTATCGGAAAAATCCAAAGTTAAAAAACTTGAGTTTTATTGGTTTGGTTTGATTTGGTTTATAAATTCAAAAACCAACACAAATGATTTAGTTTGATATTTGAAAAACCCGAACTAATCCGATCATGTACGCCCCTATTGAAATATTAGGAAAAGAGGTTTTGATTGGCTAATGATAATAATACTTCACTAATATCCACTGAAATGCTAATGATTTCATATTTGATTTGTCATTCTTTCTCAATAGAGGCTTTTAACGTTTTCTTTTGAACATTCAACTATTAAAGCTCAACTCCACTTGCTTAGAATACGCCAAACGAAGTGACTTGACCAAACTAGGTGGGCACCAACAATCTTTTAAAATGTCTACTACCAAGCTCAATTTAACATGTTAAACTCATACCATAAGAACAAAATCCAAGCAAACTTCTCATTCTAATTAGCATTACTGGGATTCAACTCTACCATCACATTGTCAAGAAAGAAGAGAATTGAAAAATGAAGAAAAAGGAATAAGCTTAGAAAATTTGGTGACACCAGTGACTTGCTTATTTCACAAAGGGGTCTTCTGTAACATTCAACTGTCAAGGGTTTCCAGAACGGGCAAACGAGAGCGATGTCCTGATTATTGAGCATTCAAGAAAAGTTCAAAATAAAAATGTATGGCACATAAACCAGTTGGAGTTATACGAAGATTAAACCCCTTTTCTAGCAAACTAAAGAAATAAATACACCCGTTGCAGTAACCAGCTTGGTTTGTTCTTATTAACTAATGATTCAAGCTTTTGTGTCAACAAACTCCAGTTGGACCAATAAAAAGGATTATATAGAAATAACACACAGAGGAGAATGAGTGAGCACATTCAGTTTTGGATCCGGACATGGGTTTGATCAGTACAAATAGACCACTGAAGATTCTACTTTGATTGTGATTCACCTGATGCAATTGCAGGTTCATCTTTCTTTGAAGTCTCCAATTTGCCAGAAGTAACACTCTCTAGCGTATTATAAAACTCCTCAGGAAGAGGACCAGGACGATGAAGGGGAACGTGCTTGGGCACTGGAGCATCATTTTCTATAACTTCACACTCATAATCATCGGGAATACCCCAAGGTTTCCACTCTGTAAGAAAAAACCATTGCTCACAGCTTTAAGTTATATAGAAAATAAAATTGAAAATACTCTTAGCACTTACAATAACAAATTATAACTTCACCTAAAAAGGGTTTGACTCATACCATTCAGAATCTTAAATAAACTTCTTCCCTATAGGAAATCTGCCGGTGAAAGTCTCCCTTAATGGATCATGAAGAAAGACAAATAATATGTTTCTATGATCAAACATATTTCTCATTTCAACATAAAACTCGAGGAAAGCTGTTGTGGATGCATTTGTGGGCAAGACATATGTGCGACAGAGAGCCAAATAACTTGATTTAATTATTACGCTAGTTGTTTTCTTATTATTCTAGAATAGGAAGAATTTAATTATATTGTTAGTAGTTTTCTTATTAGTTTAGAATAGGATTTATGTTTCCTAGTTTCATAAGACTTCCTATTACTGTAAGAAGACTCCTATTTAAAAGAGGTTTTGAGGAATAAGAAGTACGCAGATTTTTGTCAGAAAACAAGAGATAGCAGTTCTCTCTTTTAATGAACTCTAAGGTTTAGGTCGATCTAGGAATTCGAACAAAAGCAAGGGAAAATCAAAGGTAGTTGAATTTGATTTCCCTGTGACTCGATCCTTCTCTAAGAATCCTAACTAAAGTACAAGATGTACATACTACAATAAGTATATGAAATAGGACTACAACAAACCCAGTATATAATCCCAACTATTAAGTAGGACAAAAGTTTCAATAAATCAGTCACGTGATGATCGTTACAATTTACGAATCAACAGTACATTCAAACAAGCATACAATGACAGTTCAGTTTTGTTAAATAAATTGCATTTTTTTGACAAGTATTATCAGGGGAAGCAGATAAATGTTGCTTTAAACTCTATAATTCATGAAAGGACAAAGCATATAGAAAGTCACTTTATTCGACAAAATTTTTGAGTGAGATGCACTATTTACAAGTTTTATCAACTCGAATGATTAGATAGTAGATATTCTTATTAGATTATTTCAGAATTACAGAACCAGGTATATTTACAGCAAGCTTCTTATACAACATGTAAACATAAACCTGAGAGGGAGTGTTAAGAATATTAAAAATATGTAAATGTAGCAAGAGCCAAGAAGCCATACCTTGTAAATATGGAAAAATCAAAATCTATATAGTTGTGAAATTAGGAGATCTATAGTATGTAATTACTACCTTTGGCCCAATTTATGTGACACTCTTTCATTTTTAGTCCGTTCCAAAAAATATGACAAATTTCTATATGTAGTAACAATTTAATTTTAGACTTCCCATTTTATCCCTAGGGAGATGATTTATAGGCCACAAATATCTATGGTTTTTTTAAATCATAAAGGTCTTTCTTTAAACTCCATGATCAGTCAAATACCTTCACATAAATTGGGACGACGGAGGGAATACATTTTCTTTTTTCTTTTTTTGTTAACTTTACTTAAATCCCCTATAGCTTAAGTGAAAATCAAGCAATTCTAAATTTGGAATGTTATCTTTTTATCCTCTCTTTACATTCAACCCCAACTCCTTTCACCTCAGTAATCTACTTAGCACAAAACAAGTACTCCCTCCGCTTCAATCTATTTGGACTTACTTCCCTATTTAGTCTGTTACAAAAAAGAACGACTTTTCCCTTTTTTAAGCAACTCTCTAATTTCAACTTCCCACAAGACATGTTTAATTTTAGACCACAAAATTCAAAAGTCTTCTTTAGTTTCATAACCTCCATGCCAAGTCAGAATAGGCCAAACAAATTAAAACAGAGGGAGTAATGTGAAGTGTCTAGCCTTAGTTGAGAAAATCGGCTATAGGCTACTTACATGGTCTCATAATCCTCATTTCATAAGTTACCTTTTTGAGATTAAGTTAAGCCCAATCTTCATTTCATAAGTTAGCTTTTGAGATTAAGTTAAGCCCAACCCTCATTTCATAAGTTAGCTTTTGAGATTAAGTTAAGCCCAAAAATCATTATCTTAACATGTTTAGGCTTGAGTTAGGCCCAAGGAATATTTTCTTAACAGACTAAAAGAAGATGAATAAAATGAATTAAGGATGACTACTAATTTATAGCGCAATAGCTCTATTTATTTGAAGACAGACTAGAGGATCTCCAACAAAAGACTTGTCCACTAGCTTGTCAAACAAAATAAGCATATGTTCAGATTCCCCACAAGTGTGAGAGACAAATTAACAGACAGAAATGAGTAAACAACAACAAACAAGAAACCCAATAGGCTAGAACACATAGTAAAGTCCATATATTTGTACCATTGATGCAAAGGGCTGTGTAAATATCAGCAGCGAAGTGGTGCTGATCTTGTAAAGTAAAACCAAAATTTACATAGTGCAAGTGGCAAATTTATCTTACGTTCTTAACTTATTTTGAGAAATCAACTATAACACTACCACATAACACATTCCTTTTTGACGAGTGTTAGATTAACAGGTTTAGACCAACAAATAAAAGTGTGGACGAACTTGATTTGGAACTGAGGCTAATGAGCAGCCTGGAAGCTTTGTCACCATAGAAGAACCAACTAAACAAAGACTTCAACAGTTGCAATGGCATATCCCAATAATGCTTTGTCACAAACTGTTGTGAGGCTATCCGAAATTCCTAATTATAAATATACAAAATTACCTTCAAGGGGATTCATCTTCTTGGTTAGTTCTATAATGTGGTTATTAGACCAACTAAGTTGTACGAGGTGGAATGTTGATCAATCAAGAACTCACACATTCAGAAGATGAAGGTAGCAGAGATGAGGATGTTTAGATGGATGAGTGGGCATACTAAGAGAGACAAAATCAAAAATGAAGATATACGGGACAAGGTGGAAGTGTCTTCGTGGTGGACAAGACGTGGGAATTGACTGCATCAACAAGTGATAATTATTGCATAAGCAAGTCGCAAGCTCATGCATTATTAGTGTGTTTCCTCTTAAGAGAGTGATCCTTAAAAATACCAAACCAAGATATCCTCTCGTTTTTTGCCGCTTACCGTTAGATGATGCAAGAACTTATCACTATCTTTTTCCTCATAGGTTCCTAACCTTGCCAATATTGGCACACCCCAACATTCCGATGTCATTTTGGTATCAGAGCTTTTTGCTTGGGTATTTACCTATTTGCCTTTTATTTGGTGTTAGTTCTATATATTGTATCTTCATCCTTCCCATTTCATTATTGTTTTTACCTTATATCTTTTTATAGTTAGGTTTGTGTCCTTCTATCTTTCCATATTTGCATCCTGGTCCTTGAGCTTTTCAGATTGTTACCTTTGCCCCTTAAGTGTCTCTTATTTGCAGAAGTACTTCTTGTCCTTTACGTGTCACACTATTATGTCACACAGTTGTGTGAACTAGTGCATGTCAAGGAAAGTTTTGTCAAAAGGGCTATACATTGCCTGAATCGTTTTAAATGGAATCATTTGTGACCTTCCGGTCTTTAAATTTTCCTGGTTCATTGTTCATACTTAGTGCCTTTGCAGGACCCAAACATGCCTCGAAGAAATCAAAATCCTCATCAAAAAAATGTCTGTAAAATTAAATTAGAGGAATTATGAGCCCAAGTTAGGCAATTAGAGGCACCACTTGCAAGGCAAGAAACTGTTCAAAGCGAAGCCCCGAATGAAGAAGTGAATACTGACACTTCTGCAACTGAGGAAGATAAGTCAATCCATGCATTGAAGATGTTACTTCATCTCAACAAGTGTTACCTAGATATCGTCCATGAGGTCTAGTTCAAGATATGGAGTTATGGGAATTAAAATTGATATCCCTTATCCTTGGAAATAGCCGACCAAGGTGGCCTCTTGTTTTTTTGGCTATCATATCATAGCAGGGTTCCTAACCTCACCAATATTAGCACATTGACGACATTCCAGCTTCAAGTTCTGTTTGTTTTCCATTGCCTCATACTAGAGAAAATAAGTATCTTGCTAGTAGAGTGATATACAAATAAAATTAGTCAAATTCATACCTCAATTTTACGAAATTATCTATAGTTTTTCAGTGGTGAGTAGGAAGACCAAGATTATATTTTTTGACAAAGTGTACTTCCTAATCAAGTCATCAAGTGAAGCAAAACTGGACCTCTGCTAGTCCACAATTGGATACAATTTACACTAACTGTGTTAATCTTGGCCAAAGTTGCCAGCCTTTTTTGTCCATAATCTATCAAATGCAGTCAATTCAGGTTGAAAATTATTAAGAGATTGGTAGATTACCGGAAGTTCATCTAACTCTCCTACATTTTTCACTAGGTCAATCCCCATAATCATAGTACCAAACAGGGAAATCAAAACATAGATCTACTATTGTCTCATCAATCATTCACTCAGTATAAGGAAAAAATTCCCCATGTTTAACAATTGCATAGAAATTCAGCATTCAATAAAAAATGGACAAATAAAAGAAACAGACACAGACGCACACGTATAGGTATATACACATATGAAGTAAAAATGGAAGACATGAGTTTTGTTTCTGTACGAACCGTTCATGTGGCCGATGAGCTTAAGCTCATCCTGAGCTTCCTCAATTAACTCTTCAACCTGGCCACAACCAAGCCGCTTCTCGATCATTTCCGAATCTGCTTCCTCCTGACAGACACTAAGACGGTGGCGCGTAAAGCTTTCCACGGCTTTCCGGTATCCCTCGTCCTCCGGCACAGCCTTGATCTCCTCTAGAGTTTTCCTGTAAAGATTAATCAGAACTTCCCTCGCATTTGGCACAACATCAAGACCTACGATCCCCGTCGTCTCCTTCACTTTCGCCATCATCACCAATGGCCTCGCTATTCTTCGGAGAAACATTTTTCCGACTCGTCGGTCGACTGTAACTCTGAGACCCGCTCGGAGCTCTGAAGAAGGGAAATCCTCAACCTTCAGCTGATTGACTCATAATTTTGGCCTGTTTGACAAATGATCAGAACTATCTGGGTTGGGTTAACTTTTCTACAAGTATTGGGCCCATTTATCTACTTTCTATATTCTTGTATAATTGGTGTATATTTATTATGATGATATTAGGCTATTTTTTAAGTAAATAAAAATAATTATAACTATTGTTAACTTATTACGTACTTTATTATGTATATATATTAGGGAAAATTATATGAAATGGCAAACATTCATAACTAATTATATGTTAGGGGTATAGTTTAATTTATTTACATTATATAATTATAGTTTATTTTATTTTGCTATAATTAATGGGGGCCCACAACCTATTATGTAACCAATTGTATAAAAATCTTATTTTCTAATTTTGTATATAATTATACACAATCTAATTTTCTCTCTCCTTTCCTCATTTTAACGTCTTCTCCTACATTTAATACTCCAATATCATATTTGAATTTCGAATTTTTGTCCAAAATTTCAGTAATCCCTCTTGAAGTTGAAGTCTCCTCCCTAAGTTGAAGTCAATTTCATAAGTTATCCTTAATTTTAGTTGTTTACCTTTTTTTTCTAACTTATCTAAAAATTGTATATGTGTTCTGTTTTTTTTCCATATATTTTGATGAAATAATCGTTTTTTTGTTCTTGATAGATCTAAAATTCGTCAAACAATGAACGAATCGTCTACATCTTTGAGGATTACCAGAGGTAGTCCTTTGCATGTCAATGTTGTTGACATTTTACCATCCTTTTCAATGGGGCTAACTCAAGAATTTGGGGTTAATGTAAGGTCTTTGGGAAAATCAAAACAACTTATACAAGAACAAACCATGGAAGAGTTGAGATCAAAGAAAAAAAACGACCCTATGGCAGTTCAACAAGTTAACCATGGCGTTCCAATGCATTCATCAGTCCCAAGGAAAGAGGCTCCGGTACAACAGAACTTGCCTTGTAATCTTGAGGATCTCTACAAGGGTACCACCAAAAAGATGAAAATTTCTAGAGAAATTGCCGATTCGAGTGGCAAGAGAATTGTGCAAGAGATTCTGACAATCGAAATTAAACCTGGGTGGAAGAAAGGTACAAAGATCACCTTCCAAGAAAAAGGGAATGAGCAGCCAGGTGTTATACCAGCTGATCTGGTCTTCATAATAGATGAGAAACCTCATAAGGTTTTCTCGCGTGATGGAAATGACTTGATTGTCACACAAAAGATTCCTTCGGCTGAAGCTTTAACCGGTACTAATGTCCAACTCACTACTCTGGATGGAAGGAACTTAACAATTCCAATCAACAACGTGATTCAACCAAATTATGAACATATCGTCCCAGGTGAAGGCATGCCGCTTCCAAAAGATCCGTCAAAGAAAGGGAATTTGAGGATCAAGTTTGACATCAAGTTCCCTGCTCGTCTCACTGTGGCTCAGAAATCTGGTATCAAAGAGCTGTTGGGTTTAAAACACAAACTTAGATACAATTTTTTTGTTAATTAGTTGTCAATATACAAAAACCATTAAATTAAGTATTGTATATAGTATATTCCATGTGAGTAATTGTATATAGTATATTGCATGTTTATGTTATTTTTGGTTTTTGTATATATATACAAAATAGTAATTGGACTTAGTTATACAGATGGAAAATTTGAATATATGATTAGAATTTGTATATTCTATTAGAATACATTTACAAAAATTGATATGTACATGTCTGTTTTAATAGCTAGTAGTAGCGATTGTATATAGATGGGGAAATATCATATGTGATTATAATTTTGTATATTGTAGTAGTTATATATAAATTATCGAATATAATGTATTGAATATGCATATACAATTGATAAAAACATTGAATAAGTGTTAGTATATACTATATACAATTAAAAACCTGAATAACATATATCTCTTGTTATACAAATTCGTAAAATACATTTTTGTACATGTATATATTTATTCAATAAGATTGTATATGTATATTTATTGCAATCTAATTGGATGTGCATATACAATAAAAGACATTGAATACGTGCTGGTATATACTATATACAAAAAAGGTAAGTTCATATATATAAACAGAAAATAATCTGTGAATGGCTTTTTATTTTTATTTTTTTTATATATATAGGTAGGTATGTATATACAGAAATTAATTTGTACATGACTTATTATAAACAGATTTTTTTTTTTGAATTTGAACGTATGGCTTGAAAATAGGGACGTTTCCCTAAAATTGTGGCATTATCTTGATTTATTATTACCATATTTAATGCTTCAGTTACAAACAACTTTTTAAAATAAAATTGTATAAATAATAAAAAAAAATTTATATACAAAATTAAAGACACCTTTAATAACTTAACTATACCCATATTATGTAATTAGGTAAACTATACCCATATAATGTTATTTAATCTAATAAGTTTGCCATATATGAAATTTTCCCTATATATTATGAGGGTAACCTTTTTTATTCCATATTTTTTTACTTTGTTTTGTAATTATTTTTAAATACTCTCAAAATTTAGTGAGAAATTAAATCCTATTCCTAAAGAAAGTAGGAGAAATAAATAAAATAGGAATATTCATCTCTATATATACTCTGTTCCTTCAAAAAATATTTCTTTCACATGAAAACCTAAAATTGTTCTATAATTGTTTTGTGTTGGATTTGCTCGTGTTGACCAATGAGTTACCCTGAATCTTTTATATATAATCTGCAATTATTGCACTATATTCGTTTATGCTTGTATTTCTTATAATGTTGGTCAATTAGCTTACTTTTCGCCGAAATCAAGTATTGCAATTGCAGAGAAATTCAAATTTAAAAACTCAAAAAATTCTCATTAGCTTGACGTGGAAAATAAATTTTAGTCAGAGTATGATCTAGGAAATCAAGCTTCGTTAAAAATCTTTTATGTGACAATTCCACCACTTACCTGATATACTTGAATATGCAAACTCAACCTTGAATGGCGTGTGGACCCTCGAAGGGGAGCTTTAGAGCAATGGTAAAATTGTCTATGTGTGGCCTATAGGCTATAGGTCATGGGTTCGAGTTGTGGAAGCAATCACTAATGCTTGCATTTGAATAGACTGTCTACATCACACTCTACTCCGGCTCCCTTATGGTGCAACCCTGCTAATGTGGAAAGCTTTATACACGCGGCTACCCTTTTATATATAGATATAATTTTTTACTAATAATTTAAATAACCTCTGAAACAAAAAAAAAAAAAAGAACTTGGAAGCATCTTCTTTTTTTATTAAAAAAAAAACAGTCAAAGTTGAATAGTGATTTGAAAGGTTTAGCCATTTTTCTCCTTTTTCTGAATTATTAGGGTTACATGAAAGGGTTTTATGGAGAGTTTTATATATATATATATATATATATATATATATAACACAACTCCCTACATGTGAATGACTTGTGATTTGTTGGTGTTTAAATGGATAATTAATTAAATAAAATTTGAGTAAAATTATAATTGTGGTTATAAATATAAATTATATATTTTCTTTTGTATTTATAATTGTTTTCGTCTTTCGTCTTGGCGTGAGCTATGTACTGACCTTGTTTTCCTTTTTGAGAAATTGCAACCATGCTATTATATCCAGAAATAAAACAAGAGAAAGCGAAAAAATAATATTGGTTAAATAATAAATCAAGGACCAAATAATAATTTTATATATATAATATTGAATTTCTTAAATGTACTTTTTAATATAAATTACAAGTAAAACATAAAACATTATACTTAAAAGTATATTAATTATGGATGACAACATAAGAAAATAAACTAAATCATAATGAAAATAACTAAAAAGGGACAAAAGTAGTTAACTCCAACTTAATTAATTCTAAACATATATATAATTTCTTGATTGTTTAGATTGATAATTAATCTTGGAGAACTATTTTTAGTATACTCTGTCAAACATTTGTGGACGGAGGGAGTATCTTTCTTTGAGTAATATAATTTTAAAACCATTTTTATAGAAGTAGAATTTCAAAGATAATAACAATATATTGGTATAGACAGAGGCGAATCCACGTTGGTTCCAGGCATCACCCAAACTCACTCGGCAAAAACTTACACATATATATATGGTAATCTTCTACATTTATGTGGATATATATTATTGAACCCCCTAAATGACAAACTGAAACAAATAGCCTAGTTGTAGGTCTCTTGAAAATTAACCTTCATGTCGAGGGTTAAAATCCTTGCGTTAGCATTTTTTTTTTCAGTTTGATTTTACACTTTTTTTTTTAGTTTTTTATTTTATAAAGCATGTTAAAAGTATGATTTTAAATCCCAAAAAAAGTTCAATGGTCTGTCACTAAAATTATGTACTATTACTTTCTTGAAATTTTATTTCATTGACTTATATATACACTTATATTTTTATTTTTCGAATATCAAAATGAAAATTTTGAATCCACGACCAAGCGCAGAAATTTGACCAGATATTTCATCGGATACGTGTGAGTAAGCTAGCCTGAGATAGACTGATTAGTATTAATATATACTATTATAAACATTTGGAGTACTGGATGGTGGGCTTGTGGCCTAGTGATTTAATACAACTTGAATCATTTAGTTTCAGATTTAAATTTTTGTCCATAAATATATCAGATGATTTTTTTTATTTGTCTAAGCTTAGATGAATAGAATTACTTAATATATATTGGTGGTGAAAAATAACACATATTTAGTGAAATTAACAGGAGTCCGTAGCTTAAAGGGTATATTATGTTAATAAAAATTCTAAAATGGTATATGAATATTTATTTTGACCAAAAGGACAAAATTGCTGGAAGGGCAGCGACTTTGCTTGCCGAAAAAAGTAAAATCGCTGCCTTGACAGCGATTTCTAAATTTTTTTTTAAAAATAATTTTTTAATAAATCGCTCCCCAAAGAGCGATTTTCTTAATTTTTTATTTGAAATTAAAAAAAAAAAAAAGGAGCAAATCGCTGCAAGTGCAGCGATTTGTCTCCAATTTTCTTTTATGTTTTTCTAAATCAATTTTTTAGAAAAATTGTAATTGCTACTTATTTTAAAAAATTATTTAAAAAAAATATTTTGAAATAAGTAGTAGAAAAATTTAAAATTAAAATTTCTTTAAAAAATTTAAATTTAAATTTTAAAAATTGTAAAAAAAAAAATTAAAAAAATTGATTGGAAAAAATAAAAAAAAAAATTGGAGGCAAACTAGGAGCAAATCGCTGCAAGGGCAGCGATTTGTCTCCAAATTTTTATTTTTTTTTCCAATCAATTTTTTTAATTTTTCTTTTTACAATTTTTAAAATTAAATTTTAATTTTAAATTTTTCTACTATTTATTCCAAAATAATTTTTTTTTATAATAATTTTTTTAAAAATAATTTTTTAAAACAAGTAGCAATTATAATTTTTCTAAAAGATTGATTTAAAAGAATATAAAAGAAAATTGGAGACAAATCGCTGCACTTGCAGCGATTTGCTTTAATTTTTTTTTAATTTCAAATAAAAAATTAAGAAATCGCTCCTTAGGGAGCGATTTATTAAAAAATTATTTTTTAAAAAATATTTTAGAAATCGCTGCCAAGGCAGCGATTTTACTTTTTCTGGCAAGCAAAGTCGCTGTCCTTCAAGCGATTTTGCCCTTTTGGTTAAAATAAATATTCATATACCGTTTTAAAATTTTTATTAACATTGTATACCCTTTAGGCTCCGGACTCAAATTAACAGAGGGCAAGGTGCATAAAAGTGTCTCTATATATATAAATTGTAAATGTTTCGCTTGCAATAAATCAAAATAAAATAAAATATCTACTTAATTATTAAATATTAAAAAAATATATTCAGCAACGATCAAATAACATATGGTTAAACTTCCAAAAATATAACAGAAACTTTCTATATGTCACAGTAAGTACTTCCAAAAATGTAACAACAACTTTCTATATGCCACCGTAAATATTACAATAATAATCATGAAGATCAATTTTGAGTAATAATTTTCTCATTATCAATGATCTAGGTTCTAATGTTTTTTTCTTAATTAAAAAATTAAGAACACTTGCAAATTGCATAGTTACCTATTCAAATGTAAATAATGTTAGAGCATATGAAAAGATAGACATAATATCAATATTTAATTAGGGAGTATAATTAGAAGGTAGAGTTCATGTAAACACATTAGTTGATACAATAATTATCACATTTACAAATAATATTTCTAACATGAGATTAAAACCTACGAATTTATATAATAATAGAGATCAAACATGCAATTACAATACACGTTCTCACAACTGATATTATTAAAATATCCTTTTATCACCATTTCATATTTTTTCTAATTGGGGAAGTTTTGTATTTTGTACAAAATAAAATTTTATCTTTCTCCAACTATAAATTGAAGTCCTATTCTTTTGAAAAATAAGTAACAATATAAGATCTCTACCATATTGAAAAGTATTACTCTTGAATTGATTTTTTTAATTTTTCAGTTGCTAAATTTAGAATTATAATGAAATTCTATTTACTTTGTCAAAATCTTAGGATACCCTTTTATTTTTTGCTTTTTGTTTCTATGAGAATCTTCTCATAAAAAATAGTTAATACTATTTTTCAGTTTTAAAAAAATAGCTAACTAAAGAAGAAAATCTAAGAATTATAAAATAGGTCAAATAACATGGTACAAAATTTAACTCCCTAAAAAAATATGTCAAAAAAGGTCATTATAAATATAAGATATTCAAATATATATGGGTTATAAATATATAAATGTACTAGTAGGAAAAACATGTCAAAAAAGGTCATTATAAATATAAAATATACAAATGTATGTGGGTTAAATATATAAATGTACTAATAGGTAAATTAATTAAATTATAACTATGTTTAATAATGAACTAGTATAGATACTTATTAACGTATCTAATTTTTCCAATTTGGTAATTGATATTACATACTGGCTCTGCCACTGTTTGGTATTACATCTTGAGAGAAAGCACTAAAGCAATTTAAAAAGAAAATGTCAGTGAGAGTGTTGAGATAAGGATAACCAAAAAAAAAATAAAAATTATGTGCTTATCTAATTAATAATTTTTGCAATACTTCTTAGGAAAATTTACGTGAAATGACAAACATTTATCGTATACGATGCTTCATGGTTACACTTACAGATATGTTTATTAGCGGTTATAATTTCTTAAATTTTGTTATTCAGTTTCTAATTGTATAAATTTAGAATTTCAATAATTTATTTGTACACGATTAATTGATACATTTTATTTGTATAAGTTATGAAAAAATCATGATAAACTATTGTGTTTGTATATTTGTAAGCAAAATATACATATGGAGTTTCAAAAAATTCCTAAATGTATAAACACAGAATTTACATATACTAATCATGTTTGTATATTGAAAGCGAAACATACAAACGAATATACCCATAGCAAACAAAAATATATGTATGGAGTATAATTAAGCAAATTGTAATAATAAAGAGTTATTTATTTCACTTACTTGCTAAAAAATGAGATAGTAAAAATAGTAATAATATAGTTTTAAAAACAGTGAATAATCGTAGTTGAAAATATACGGGGTATATAAAGTATGTGTGATATACATAAAAATATATCAAGTTATACGCCTTTGATATTTGAGTAATATAATGTATATAATTAGAGTATTATCATATTAACTTCTGGATAAGTTATATTAATATTTAAGGTTAGAGAGTATACTAAGAGATCGATAATGAAAATTATGATTAAGGTAAGAATCTCAAGTGAAAGTTGTGTGAGTATTTTTCGTTATTTATTATATTTTCTAATTATGCTTTATTAAAAACTCTTATATCTATCTAGACTAGGTCCGATGACAAAAAGTGAAAAATATTAGAGGTGTAGAATCCTAGCAAGTAATACCAATATAATGGTCATGACCTATTGTTTGCTCTTTCCTCAATTTTCAATTTATTTTATTTATCCTTGTTAAATTTTCATATTTTGGATGATTTGGTTACACTTTGAATACTTTACGAGGTATATCTCACGATATCATCTATATATATATTAAGTAACTCAATCCGTCTAAATTTAAATAGATGAAAAGACCTTCACTAAAATTTGAATCTAATTCAAATATCAATAGTTCTTCATGACTTTTTCATTTTTTTCATTACTCTATTTTGATTTTTAGTTTGAGTTTTTTTGTCATACTATTATATATGACAACAAATGAATTATTTAATAGGGAACACAGAGAAAGAAAAATGTCAAATTAGATTGGTTAAAGTGGGGAACATTTAGGTTTTTGTCCACACATCCATAACATCATTTACAATATATTAAAAAATTGAATACTTATCAAAATTATGAAAATATATTGTAACGATCGGGTTTCATTGTTATATAAATGAATGAGAAAAATTGAGGCCGAATTTTTTTTCGTAGTACTAGAATTTTCCTAACTTTGTTCAGATTTGAAGGAATTTGGAGTCATCAAGGGGTAGGGATATATGGTAGCAATCGGGATGGAGTAAATGTGGATTTGATTACATGAATGGATAGATAACTCGTGAAGGAATTCGTACGGCTTTACGACATCGAATTTGGATAAGTAGATTACCGGAGTTGATTTGGCTTTAAGAGAACTTTCTGAGCGTAGTGGGCTAAGAGTATGTTGTGAAAGGGAAAAATTGAAAAACTCTAAGGAGCCTACTGCCTCGCTTTGTGCCGCTGCAGTGACGCCACTAAAGCGGGATCGGTGTCGCTGTAAAGGGCGAGGCAGAAATGGAATTAAAGAATTTTGGGATTTTTCGAGGCGGAGCTCACTGGTTCACTTTGTGCCGCTGCAGCGAAGCTGCTACAATGGGATGAGTGTCGTTGTAGCGGGATGACGGGTTATTAAATCGTAAATAAAATTCTTAGACGACTTTATTTTGTACTATTCAACTTTTTGAGTTAAGAGACGAACCCTGGACTATTTCAACTCTTTTTCCTCCATTCTTTAAACTAGAGGTAAGCTTTTCACTCCCCGAATTTATTTTTCAATTCGTAGAACATTTTAGAATGGGTCAAAATTGATGGGCAAGGATTTCTTGATGAATTCTATGGTGGAATTAACCCTAAATTGACTAGTTGGGGTCATGAGTTTGAAGTAGGGTTCATAGTTTGTTAGTATTCCGGGAACTTAGTATTTTTTTTATTGATTCTCGTATATAAATTTATTTTTGTAGACCATGAACAATCGGAGCGAATCCAAAAAGGAAAAAATCCAGTTATTTAGGATTTCAAACTTGTTTCGAGGTAGGTGATGGTTGTGATTCTATAATTGTGTGATATACACTTACTTTGCTTCGTTGTGATACTTGTATATATATGCATGTTGAAATATTGATCATAAATGTTGAAATAAGATATATGAATATCGATACCATGAAATCATGGCTTAAGTGTGTGATCTTAATGTGTTATTGTGATGTGTGATCGGGATCGACTGTCACATTCCAGCACACTGATTTGGATCGAATTATCGCGTTCCGACATGCCAACTGGGATTGGTTGCCATGTTCCGACATAAAATTGGATTGTATTTTCATGTTCCGACATGTTAACAGTTTGACTTTGGGTTCCGTGAGAGGACCAACTATGTGATGAACCATGTGAATTGTGATGTTGATTCTTATGATAGTATTGAATAAGTTAATATTTATGCATGTGTTATAATGATGAAATTGCTTGTTTATGCTACACTAGTGGATACCAGTACATGGTAATTGTGTATTGATTCTGCACTTGCTCTTATTTTTGTTGAGTACAGGGCATCTTCACGTGGCTGATGACAGACCTCGCTTAGGAGATCGGTGATCGCTTCGAGTTCAAGGGTGAGCCACATCGTTCGAGTTGCCATGGAATTCTCTTTAGCCTATGTCCACCATTTTCGGACCTAGACCTTGTTTTAGTTAGTTAGATAGCTCACTAGAAATTCTTGTTAGACTTGGATCTCGTTTCTAGTTTTGATACATTGACTTTCAGATTCTAGGTTTATCTTCAGCATAGTTAGTTATTAGATCTTTATTTAGTAATGAAACCTTAGTTATTTAACTTGCTTCCCTAACTTAAATACCTTAGTATCTAAATTTATTGCTTTGATTGGTTGCTAGTAGTGGTTCTTCCACCGAGTTATAATATGGGTGTCAATCAAAATGATCTGAATCGTGACAATAATTAAATACTCTAGAAACACGTACAAACACAATATAATCTAGAGATATAGTAATATATAAGCAATATATTCACATTTCAAGTTGTATTCACATTTTTCTTCAGCACCTACGCTACATCTTTTTCATTAGAAAAAATATGAGAAATGTTTTTTTCCATTCCTTATGTATAGCTTTTCCCCCCAACTCTTTTAAATGCAGTTGTTGAAGTAATCCTGGTCATTATCTTCAGCAAACTTAAATATAAGAATAATTTAGTCAAATAACCCTTTAAATTAATCTTCTTTCAGAGGTAAAAAATAAACATGACAAATAGTACAAAAGTTGAATATTGAAATAATGTATTACTTCATTAATGATGCAAAACTTTTGTATTTATAATTAAAATTTATATGTAGAGATTGCATTAAATGCTACTCCTAGCAACATTAGAAAACTTATACTTATTCTAATTATATATTTTCTAGATGTATAACTTGTTGGAGTTTTCAAAATCCATGAAAATTTTGTCATATGTAATCTCCTCCTCTTCAATTATATCACCTTTGTTCTCCACAACATCATCAACCATTTCATTATTTTTCTTAATTTCAGGTTTAGGTGCAGTTGAAGAGGCATCAACTTTGACACGCTTAGCACGTTTGGACGATGACGATGACGATGACGATGACGATGATGCGTTCAATTTTAACGCCTTTGGCACAATATTTATACTTTTTGGAAGTCTGCGTTTGGAAATATTGTTGTATAAAGCAAGAGACCTACGAGATGGAGGAGGATCATGGTTGTGTACATCAGAATAGGACACCAAAAAATACTTCTCATTCTTTGGGCTTTTCTCAATTATTTTTGTTGCTTTGCAGTTTGATGCACTGCATTTAAAGTAGTTCCTGATACACAAAATATAATATTACATTTGTTTTTACATTTATCATTAATAATTTTTTTTTTATATTGAGAAGTTAAAAATAAAAAAAAGAGAGCAAACCTTGGAAATGGAGAACCTTTGATTGACTTCTGACCATACTTTTGCCACGCCCATTTATCATCTGTGAGTTCCTCTTGCAACACTTCATTGAAAACTCTTGGTGACTGATCTCTTCTGTTTCAAATCAAAAGTATATATTAATATCAAAACACTCTAAACACTTCTTCAAAAAATTAAACAAATTTAAGTACGTTACCTTTTAAAGGTTCTGATCATAGAATTCTGCACGGGCATAGTGATGTTAGGATAAACTTGATCATGTACCACAAGTTGTTGCTGATTTACTGATTCTTCTGGTGTTGTTGTTGTTGGTAAGGGGGGAAGAAAGATTTGTTGCCTAAATTGTGGTTCTAAGTACATCATTGGATTCTTATTTTGATTCATAATTATAACCTGGTCATTTGATTTTTCAAGTTGTTGATGTACATAAATCGACTCTTGTGGTGTTGTAGTTGTAGTCGTTGTTGGCACACCCGTCGTCACTGTTGTTGGTAATGAAGGAAGAATGTTTTCTTCACTAAATTGATTTGGTTGAGTTGGATGTAAATACATCTCTTGGTTTTGGTTTGTGATTACGACCTGATCATTTGATTTTTTCTCGCGACCAACTGAAAAATCTAATGTTTTCTCAAAAGTATACGAGTCATTTTCAGAAGCAGTAACATTGGTAGGCTTATTAATAATAATATTACAACTCCTTACTACAGCACTTAAATCCCAATCATTATCCTCCATTTTAAATTAAAAAAAAAAAGTGTTTATTAAAAGAAGTAAGGATGTTTCTGTAAAGAGAGGAGCTAAGAAAAATATCAAAGACTGGGATGAAGAGAGATGAACCAAATTTACGTGTTATATAGAGAAGTTAGCGACGTACCTACCCGCTCCATGCACATCCATAATTAATTGGTATTTAATGAGAATTTAATTTACTTTTCCATTTTATTAAAAGGATAATTAGAAGATAATAAGAAAGAGAAGATAAAATTAATATTTTGTACCCAATTTGTTAAGAGTGTTGAAAAGTGTGATTTTTTAAATTAAAAAATTCTTAAATATTGAAAAGGAAGTCCCCTAAGAAAAGAAAATTTGCAATTTCAATGATTTTATGCCCCTTAACTTTACAATAATCCCAAAGTGGGGCAATAAATTATAGTTAATATGTTCTCTAAGAAATATATTTAGTGCAACATGACCATATCACATATTAAAATGTTAATAACTTTGATAAAGCAACAATATATGTTATATATGCTTCAGATTTTTAGATGTTGTAATGTGTTGAAAAGAGAAACTACACGCATGCACTTTCTAACTTTGATGGAAAACTCGAAAAATTGTTAAATGCAAGTCTACATAGATTAAATTAAAAAAAAAGACTAGTATATAAAATATTTTGTGTTTACGGAAGTCTACATAGACTAGATCTAAAGACAACTAAATGCATTAAACACTGAGTTCATACATAATGTAACCATCGAGTTTCGTCATTATAAAAATACAAACGAGGAAAAATTGGGGTGGAAAAAATATTTTGTTGTAGTATTAGGATTTTTTCAACTTTGTTCAGGTTGGAGGAAATCGGATTCATCAAGGTGTAAGGAAATCTGATAGTAATCGAGTAGAGTGAATAGGAATTTTATTACATAATCGGTTCGATTAGTCGTTAAGAAATCTGTATGACTTTATGAAATTGAATTTGGATAAATAGATCTCCGGAAATCGATTGTAATGTTAAGGGTATTTTCGAAGTGTAGTGGATTCACAGTGTGTTATAAAAAAAAGGAAATGAAACTCCCTTAAGGAGCTCACTATCTCGTTTCTTGCCACCGCAGCCGGGTTATTGCTGTTGCAGCGACACCGTTACAGCGGGATGGGTGCCGCTGTAATGGATGAGACGGGGATGAATTTATAATATTTTTGAAAATTTTCAAGACGAGCACACCGTTTCAAAAAGTGTCGCTGCAGCGACGCTACTACAGCGGGATGAGTGCCACTATAGCAGGATGACATGATTTAATTCGTAAATAAAAACCCTTAAACGATATTATTTGACACTTTGCGACTTTTAGAGCTAAAGAACAGCCACTGGGAGATTTCAATTCGCTTTCAACCATTCTTAAGGCTAAAGTAACCTTTTCAGTCCCTGTTATTTTCTTTTCGATGCGTAAAACGTTTTAGAAATGGATCATAGTCGATGAGGAAGTGTTTCTTGATAGAATTCATGGTTGGAACAACTTTAATTTGTCTATTCAGGGTCATGAGTTTGACCTAAGGTTCATGCATTTGTTAGGGTTTCAGTAAATTAATGATTAATTATTAATTCTCATATATTATTGATTGTTTGTAGACCAAGAACAAGTGGAACGAATCCAAAAAGGGAAGGATCAAGTTTCTTAGGGTTCCAAGCTTGTTTCAAGGTAGGTGATGGTTGTGATTTTATGACCGTGTTATATATACTTGTGCTTGTTTCATTGTGATACTCATATATGTGTGCATGTTGCAATATTGATCATAGATGTTGAAAAATAAAATCATGACTTAAATGTGTGATCTTGACGTGTTCTTGTGATGTGTGATTGGGATGGAATTTTCACGTTCCGGCATGCTAACAGTTGGATCGGATTGTCATGTTTCGCATGCTAACAGTTGCATTGTCAAATGCTGGCATGCTAAATTTTGGATTGATTGCCACATTTCGGCATGTTAATAGTTAGAATTTAGGTTTCGTGAGAGGACCAACTGTGTGATTATCATGTGAAGAATTTTGTTGACTTTTTATGATGATATTGAATATGTTGGTATATATTCATGTTATTATAATGTTGTTTGACTTGTTTATGTTATGCTAGTGGGATAGTCACGTGATCCTACTAGTACACTATGGTTGTGTACGGATTCTGTAATTGCTATTATTTGTTGAGTACAGGACATCTTCAAGCAACAATTAATAGACCTCGCTTAGAAATCAGTGATCACTTCGAGTTCAAGGGTAAGCCACTTTGTTCGGGCTGCCACGTAATTCTCCTTGTCTATGTCCAAACTTTCTGGATATAGACTATTGTGTTAGTTAGTTCAATATAATTCTTGTTAGACTTGATTATCGTTTCTAGTTTCGGTGCATTGACTTTCAGATTTTAGGTTTATCTTCTGCATTGTTAGTTAGTCATTAGATCTTGATTTAGAAATGGAACTTAACTTAGTTATTTAACTTGCTTTCGTAACTTAAATGTCTTAGTTTTAAATTTCTTGCTTTGGTTAGATGGTATAACGGATCTCCCACTGAGTAGTTAGTATGAGTGTCAATCAAGACAGTTTAGGTCGTGATACATAATTAGAAACAATGTCACTGTCTAAAAGGTGTGATGTAAAGAGTCTATTTTGATACAAGCATTAATGGTTGCTTGCATCTTAGATAGACTAGATTCTCATAATTAGAATAAAATAAAATTACTGACATTGTATAAGGTGATATTCAAATTTGGCACGCGGACTGATTGAAAATTGATCGAGGTGCATGAAAATTGATTTATCTCTCGGTCCCAATATAATATACATAAGTTGCTTTGACATTTGATCACAATTATAAACTTGAGTACCTAAGTTACACAATTATATATAATTTAACAAAGTCATACAGTATCTAATGCACCCTTACTTTGGTCATAATTGCAAAATTAAGAGTTCATGAATTACATAGTTCCATAGTTTAACGCAAAACACTAAATTATCGTCTGAAATCTCCACTCCATATAAATTGAAAAGAGATGGATCGAATTGAAGCAGTTACCAGAATATCATTGTTATGCCACTCCTCCAACACTTTGGTCATCTTGAATTTCACCAAGCGCATTATTTTTTCTTTATGCTATGCCTTGTCAAAATCATCAAGAACAAAAGATCCCAACCAATAAGCTCGGATTTACGTGAAGTTCCAGTAAAAAGAACGTTATTTGTTCTCCTAAGCAATAAAAAATGAGATTAAATGTGATCTAAAGAAGCTACTTCTTGCCTAAGAATACCTTAAGTTTCTCCTTTTGATGAGAACATATTAAATACACAAGAATTGACAAAATTGTTTACTACCAAATTAAATATTTCAAATATAGTGTAGAAGCTGAATGTAGAAATACATACGACAGACCTCTTACAACTAATAATTTCACTGCCTTTTCATTTGCTGCACTCACAAACTTCATTCATGGTCTCTCCAATATAATCCAAGCCTACAATTATAATTAGAATTACTTATACTAAGTTGAAAGGAAATTTTATAGCATTATTAATATTTGAAAGTACATAAATGAAGTTGTAAGCAAATATTCGTTTATAGTAATCTTAGAGGAATAAACAAATAAAATGCATTCACAAAAGAAGAATGTTTTTTTTACTTGCTAAGACCAACATAAGGTTAAGTAACCTCTGAAAATTGAAAAATATAAAGAACTGGTAAAAGCATATCGTGTCATCCCAAAATCCTATATATTATAGAAGAAATATAAATTTTAAAGGCCATAAATATTAGCGTAATTATTCAGAAATGATAATGTTGTCAACAAAGTTGAACTGTAATATGAAATTCAAAGGCCATAAATATTAGCACACTTAATGAGAAATGACAATGTTGTCAACAAAGCTGAATTGTGAAGTAAAGAACTTAGAATGTACAACTCTCATAGACTCGATAGACAAAATTTCTTCAAGGGAAAAGAACGATTACAAATCAAAAGAGGAGATTTAATTGAATTGTAAGGAATAACATAGAGAAATTTGATACCACGAGGACAAGGAGAATTGTTATGGAAACAACTAGAATCATATCTAGGAAATATCACTAAGCAGACTTGCAGCTTTCACATATGCGCATTAGATTAACCAAGGAAATTTCACTTTACTGCATTGTATTTAAAATTAAGAATTTTATTTTTGATTACTAATTCTAAACACGTTTAATCATAGAAAAGTAATTATGTATCCATCCAACCATTCTTCAAATGCTTGATCTTCAAAATATTAAAACTAAATTTTTAAGATTTTTAACTATGAAAATGAAAGCTAGTCTCTGTCCAAATACAATAATAGCCTTAGAGAAGTTTATTAACTTCCTTGAGCTATAATTTAAGAATCTAAAAACTAAATGTACTTCAAAATCCAAATCCAACATAATGACATGTTCATTCATTCGATAACATCACTTAGTACAATTTTTGAAACGTTGTTCGATAACCTAAGAGGTAACTTTGAGCTTATTCATATTCAAATGGTATCATTAGAGGCGATGGTTTTTTGGAAATAACCTCCTGACCTTCACAAGGTAGGGATCAAATCTTCCTACACTCAACCCTCCTTATACCCCGCATGTAAGATTGTACTGGTATGTTATTGATATTGAACTATCTAACTTTTGTTTCATGTGTCGTTGAATTATCTGACTTTTGTTCCATTTATCTTGTTACAAGATTAGTGTATACTCTAAAATACTATGTGTATTTTGTATAACAACATCCACAGTAAGACTTAAAGATGAAGAAATACCTAAAATGAGATGTCGATCTTGTTACCTATAAAAGGAGATCACATGAAAACAAAAGGATAAATAAGAACACACTAAGAATGTCTTATAACAAAAGTCGTCAAAAGCATGATCATAAAATTCATAAAGAATGTTCTGAAACAAAAAGTCCTCTGATTTCTCATTTGCACACGTCCTTCATTTTGTCTTTAAAAGTGCTACATTTTTTTCTAGAACATAAATAACAAATCTACTAAGTTGATGGCATAACAGGAATATATGTCAAATACATATTATTGCAACTAGTGACTACATAAAGAGAAAGTCATTTGATGAAGAAAGAGGTCTTTTTCTACATTATTGACTTTGAACATAATTTTTTTTTCACCATAAATATGAGAAAATGTGTTGAAAAATAAAATGAAAACTAACAATTGCAATGACTTGTTAACTGATTAAGTCATTCCCCTAAAGTAGAAATATAGAAACTTTTGACAAATTTCAAATACAATTCTTGAGATTCACACAGTGAAGAGTGGAAAATAACAATTAAGAGAACTTACCAATGAATATGTAATATTCAAAATTACATAGTTGACCTAAAGAAAGCTAAAAAAGGATATCAATAAGAAAATAATTAATACTAATACCTTGCGCGATTTGTGAAAGACGATAATTGATAACATAGTAACCTATATCTTGAACGGTAAAAACAAAAACCATCAAGATATCTCCCAAATGTGCCTTCAATCCTAATACAAATAATTTTGGTGCAGCCTAAAAATGAAAATGGCAACAAAAAACTTTAATCAAATAAATTAAGGCACATCACCAAACAATTTGGATGCACAATTCACTTAAAATTAAGGAATTCTTGATACCTTTAGATTTTTGTAAGACTATTCAAGTTTTTGCACTAATAAATGGCTATAAACATTAAATTCATCAAAGAAACATAATGCATGGACAAATCAAGTAGTCAATAACATGCATGTAGAAATCTTAGGAAGAAACTATATCCAAAAGAGTAGGAAACTAAGGTACAAATATAAAATTGTGCTTACTTTTAATTATTGAATCTCAAAGAGTTGAAAATAACTCTTTGTTATGGAACAATTGATCACTAAATTATCCTCTGGTGATACATTGAGGGTGCACATTAGTACAAATTATTCAATGTTAATAATACTTTTGAATGACATTTCTCCCTCTGCACTTAAAATCCTAAATTGTATGATATATACATAAGCTCTAATATCTACCTGGAGTTTGAACACGCAGCTACATGAACACAAACACCTTTAACACTCAAGAGCAAGAATAAAAGCTTGGATAAATTCATTGAAAGTACAAAGAAAGAAAAGGAAAGAGCACAATCACTCTTGATAGCTTAAATTTTGCCACAACGAATTAATCATGCACTAATTTTACGATAACAAAGAGAATTAATCAAAGAAATCTAATGAATATGTAAATCAGGTAAAATTACTAACATGTTACTTAAAATTTAACCAAAGAATTATAATCATAAGAAAAGGCTTCACCGACTGCTTTATCCACAAGAATATCATAAAGGTTCTCTCCGGTCTTCCTCAAAAAGACAGTTTTAGAGTGCAAGTCAAACTCATGATAAGCGAGCAAAATCACGCGCACCAAGATCTCGTCGCTTCGGTGAATCACTTGAGCACTGATACATTTATTGATAGTACAACTCACGTTACTTGTTTACTATATTGAATAATAATTTTACTCTTCTTATAAATCAAAATGATATAAAATATCTACTTAAATATTAAACATAGATATTTAAAATAATATTCAAATAACACATAGTTATACTTCCAATAATGTAATAGAAAACTTTTTATATACCACCGTAAATATTACAATAATAATCATGAAGATCATTTCTGAGTAATAATTAGGGCATATATGAAAAAGATAGAATTAATATCAATATGTAATTGGGGAGCATAATTAGAAGGTAGAGTTCACATAAAACACATTAATTGATACAATATTTATCGTATTTAAAAATAATATTCAACATGAGATTAAACCTATGTAGGGGAAAATACACTCTTCGCTCAAAAAAAAAAAACTATTTAGATTTTATATAATAATAGGGGAAAATGCATAAGTATTTTCTCAACCTATGTTCGAAATCTCAGAGACACATTTATACTATACTATACTAAGGTCTTATTACCCCTGAACTTATTTTATAAGTAATTTTTTATCACTTTTCGGCCTACGTGGCACTAGCTTGAAAACAAAATCAACCAATGTTGAGCCCACAAAATAGTGTCACATAGGCCGAAAAGGGGTAGTAAATTATTAATAAAATAAGTTCAGGGGAATAATAGGACCTTCGTATAGTATAAGTGTGTCTCTGAGATTTCGGACATAGATTGAGAGGATACTTGTACATTATCCCTAATAATAGAGGTCGAACATGCAACTACAATACACGTTCTCAAAACTAATATTATTTAAAATACTCAAATATCCTTTTATCTCCACTTCATATTTTTTCTAACTAGAACTAGAATACTGAAACTTACAAGTTATATCTTCTTGATCATGTGTTAGGAGAGTTTTGTATTTTGTAAAAAAACAAATTTTTATCTTTTTCCAACCATAGATTGAAGTCCTATGTATACTAAAGACAGAAACAAGGAAAATAAGTAACAATATAAGATCTCTATCAGATTGAAAAAGTAATGTTCTTGAATTGATTTTTATAATTTTTCAGTCGTTAAATTTAGAATTATAATAAGATTATGCCAGAATTTGTTAGTGGACATTTCATAAATAGTTAACAACAGAGAAATGATCAAGCTCCTTAGTTAATGTTCTTCTAATTACAAATTGTAGCTATAGTTTATACGAATATGTGAAACAAATCCGATTTTACAATATCAATACTTATATATAATATAAATAGATAAGTCTTGCTAAATACTATTACATATGATAAGACACGATAATTGAAATTACAAGAAACAACGACTTAGGGAAATAGACTTGAAATTTAAAATTAAAAGTTTGGAAGGGGTTCAGAAGACAGAAAAAGGAGATGAGGTTATTCAGAATCACAAATAACTTTCTTTTTCCTTCGTATCTGACATATGTTGATAGTGAAATATAACACATATATGATGAAATTGATCGATGTGCATAAAAATTGATCTCTCTCTTTATATATTTGTTAGAATTGAATTACAATTTTTTACTTGTGGTAAATCAAAAAGAAACAAAATATCTACTTAATTAATAAACATTGAACGGATATACATATTTAAGCAACATTCATATAACATATGGTTAAACTTCCAAAAATGTAACAGATTTCTATATACTTACACGTAAATATTACAATAACAATCACGACGATCATTACTGAGTAATAATTTCCTTATTATCATGATCTAGGTTCTAATTTTTTTTCTTAATTGAAAAATTAAGAACACTTTGCAAATTGCATTAGTTAGCTCTTCAAATGCAAAGAATTTAGAGCATGCGAAGAGAAAGACATAATATCAATATTTATTGGAGTTCGGAGCGGGTATAAAATATTAATAAAAATTTCAAAACGATATATAAAATTTTATATTAATCAAAACGATAAAATTGCTGAAACAACAACAATTTCCTCCGCCGGAAAAAGTAAAATCACTACTACCGCAGCGATTTTGCAAAATATAAATTTTTTTACAAATTGCAGCTATAATTTCATTAGCATCGAGATTAGTAATTGTGTATTTCATATTTTTTTGTAGTTTACGTGAATATGCCTTACAATTAATTACTTGACTAACATGATATAATAATTTTTTAAATGAACAATATCCCACAAATTATACTAATATAATTTCCTTAGAATATCTTATCCAAATAGACTCTTCCGTGAGAGTTTTTCTTTTTTATTTTACATGAAATTTAACTCCCTAAAAATATGACAATTAATTTCTTCATTGGTGCAATAAAATAAATTTTAAAACGGAAAATATTTTATAAATCATGCTTAGTATATTTTACCGAAATGCACTCTTTCTTGTGAGTTTCTTTGACATGAAATTTAGCTCCCTTACGAAAAAAATTTACATAAATATACTATAATTAAAAAATATTTATCATTATAGCAATAATATTTTTTTTCAATTGATCACTTTTAATTCATTCATAACACAAATTTAATACATTTTACAAAGAACAATTTATTATTCACATATAATACAAGTTTTAATGATGGATAATACATATACATTTTAGTACACTTATAATACAATGTGTCAAATTTTTACCAAACAAACATAATATATTTCAAAAAATAATTATAATACATATATATATGTTATATACATAATTCACTTTTGATATTTATTGTAGATTTAACATAGTATTGTTATAAATGATAATAAATAAAAAATATCTCTAAAATCCGTAATTATTTATTAAAATGTATCAATCACGTAATTTTTTCAAAATGAATTATATGCTTATCTAATGAATAATTTTTGCAACGCTTGTTAGGAAAAATTAGTTGAAAAGACAAACATTTATACTATAAATATATTACGCGCCACAGTTACGGTTTCAAATATTTATGATTAGTGGTTATAGTTTCTTAAAATTTTTGCTATTCAAATTTCTAATTTTGTATAATTGGAATTATTATCGTAAAATTCAGATTTTGTATATACCTACCTTATTTATTCGTATGGAATTTGTTGATACATTTTATTTGTGTAAGTTATGAAAAAATCATAATAAATTACCATGTTTGTATATTGGCAAATGAAATATACAACTGGAGTTCTGAAAAATTCTTATAACAACCGAAATATACAAACAAAGTTCTGAAAAATTCTATATAAGTATAGAATTTGTATATATTTACCTTGTTTGTATATTTAAAGCTAAATATACAAACAAAAACACTTTTGACAAGCGAAATTATTGCTATAAAGCGTAATTAAGCAAATCGTAGCTATAGAGCGTGGTTAAGTTTAATCTATATGATATTTATGCACCATATTTCGAATTGAACAAAATAGTTGACAACTTAATGACTTTATTACCCTTGGTTTAGAAAATATTCAAAGCAGCCACCTAATTTTAGAAAAATATAATAAGAAGAAAACCATATGCAAATATAAATTTTGTTTTGGTCTCTAATAACGGACGAGATTCTGGATGAGGATTTTATTTACTTTGAAGAAAAGGTGTTATACAAGCCTTGGAGCCTATTTTAAAATAGACAAATGAAAGTTATTTATTTCACTTGCTAAATAAAGATAGTTAAAAAATAATAATTAAAAAAAAAAGAGTGGCTAAAACAATTGGTAGTTGAAAATATACAAGGTATATTTGTAAAGTACATATAAAGAGGGGGCAGAATATGTACATGGAATAGAAGTGTGTGTGATTAAAAATGATTTATTAGTATTTACAAGTAAAATATAGTACGTAGCATGTTAATATGTTAAACTAATATATGTTTGGGAAACTAGTACATAGTAAAATAAGGTATAACATAATAGTATATCAAGTATATTGTAATGTATAACTCATACTTGAGCCTAATTGGACTGATTTTCCACACATTATTCAGATACATGTATCTATGGTATATGATAGATCAAAGTATCACTAGTATCTTTACATCTTTGAGGCTTGAAGGATCATAAAGAAACTCAGTAGTTTACAAGATGCAACTGCTAAATCTCAAAAGTATACATTGTTACAATAATCTATATGCTACAACAGATGCTGATATTGATCTATTCTAACCAAATTTTGCCTCATCCAATCAGCTAAAACCTGAGAAAACTATCTCCCAGCTACAATATAAAGCCAGCAACAGCAGACTAATATACATTTAATTATTTCCTAGAATTACATTGTAAGCAGCTAATTTGACAAGGAACAAAAACCTGGTCAGAGGTTGTTTAAAAGGTTCCTCCTCGAACCCATCGAGTTGAACCTCCCTTTGCTGCACTAGAATGATAGTCACCAACGTTAGCTACGAATAAAGGATCCCTCTCCTCAAATGTTATTTCATCAACATTATTCCCAGATGAGCTTTTCTGATCTGTATATTCCAGTTCTTTCGTCAAATCCTCCATTGTCTTCTTCAAAGTGGTTTTGCTCACCTGTCCACCCTCACCCATTGAGATACCAACCATAGTAATCTTCGGAAGAAGAGGTGATGGATGTACCTCTCTGTATTCCCTGACAGTATTAAATCCATTAAAAATCTTAGATTTTTTTCCAAAAACAGAATTAATTTTTTAATGGCCCACGTTATTTTCATGGAAAAGTAAACTGAATAGGACCTTTTATCTTCCATCATCTGCTGCTTCTGTCCTTTACTCCATGCAGGACTCAACCAGCCCCCAAAAGGGAGTCGGATATCCAGCCCTAATCGTTTCTTATTGGAGACATTATCAGCTCCCTCGACTGCTGAGGTGCCAATGCACTGTAGTTGGTTATTATTAGCCTCCAACGGAGAATTGTTAACAAACCCCGAAATCCTACATGCTCTCTGGAAAGACGCTGCGCTCCTGCAAAATCAAACAATTTTGGGGATTGAGTTATTGCAATCAAATGTTTATACCATCCAAATCTTTGCTCAGAGTTTGGAGAATTCTGAGACACCCAAATCTAGCCACTGACAATGTGACATAGTATGATAAAATAACGTCACTATTAAAAGATTTCAAAAATAACGTCACTATTAAAAGATTTCAAGGCATGAACCATGTGAAAAGATCACTTCTCCCTACGAAGGAACTCTTGAAAATGAATGAGCTACCTCTTTTCAAACGAGTCAACCATGTAAGGGAACTTGGGTTGAATTCCTGTTGCTTTCCGCAACCACCTGTTCCCTAGAAGAACCTTATCGACAGCATGTAAAAGCTGAATTTCAGCAGCCTTTGATATGACACTCAAAGGTATCGCTGGTGGACCCACTTCATCGAGTGCATCTTGCACCTGTCAATCATTAAACCAATGGGTTGGTGATATTTTTATTTTACACAGCACAACAAAATAAACAGATTGCTAAAACAAATAAAATATTAAAAAGAACCAAGGTAATTGCTGATGGGTACACTTCGATCAAGATTATAGCCACTCATAAGATCACCACATTTGTGGTTGGTGAACTTTCCCTGCCCTTCAAATCCATGTAAAAAATTCAACAGATTCTACAGTGCATCCGTCTCTACCCCACCCCCAAAGCAAACTACAGGGGAAACCACCTAAGAAAATTTATCACCATCCTCCTTTTTAAAGTAAAATTCATCACTATTTGTGTTCCTCCTCACACATTTTCAATCTCTGACCAGTTTAGTACCTCAGGAGGCTCCCACATACTATCTCCCATCTCTTCAATTACATCGGCAGCCAAGTTGTCATCAAAAACATCCCTTCGACGTTGCATGTGTCTTGTTTGAATCAGTGAATGGAAATGTTGGTCAACAGATTCTTCAAGAATGTTATCTAACATGTTTTTGTTAAAGAAATAAGGAGTATACCTGATAAGAAGATGAAGAAATTCATATAAGATGACAAGGAAAAAAAAGAAAGAAAACTAGAGATTGAAGCTGCCAAAGAAAACAGTTAATAGGAAATCCTTATTTAGGATTCTTCTTTAACAATTCAGTTTTTCAGAAGAGTTGGTTGATAAAGTGGTTTCGACAAAAGGTGAACTGGACACTCCACCATTAAAATTAAAAAACAAATAAAATAAAATAATATAAGTGGACTGGACAGTCTAAATTTCATCCACAGATTATGTTGTATACTTCAAAAGTTTGTATTCTTAAAACTGCTTCACCCACATTTCAATCAGTCTCACAAATTTACAGAATAATTGATGAAGCAGGTGGTTAATTTGAGAGCCTTTGCACCAAAAGATCATTCAATCACCTCATCCTTGAGAGTGATCCGAATTGATATTTTGTCCACTATTTTTATAGAACACCTTAGATAAAACATGGTTACAAGAGGATAGTCATTATAGGTAATTGTTCAATGTTAATTTGGGCTATAACTCATGATCCTCTGTTTCTCAACATTGATCATTTCCCGATGGATCACGAAAGGCTATACATTTGGATCCCCCTGTTTTACTGTACCCAGAATTTTTCTTCCATTTCAAACCTCTCCTCACTGAAGGGACAAGGAAAGCACTACCAAAATGAACACATTTACTGACTTGTTCATGAATTTTATGATGAACAAATTACAAATTACGAGACTGAGTTCGTAGACACACTACATCAGCTTTCCATAATTCCATGTATGTAGAATGTTTCTGATTAGCCTCCTCCTTCTGCCAAAATTTAGCCCCCTAAAATTCCAAGGCATTCTTTCCAACTTCATTGATCTTTTATTGCTAGGTATCCCCCCACCCCCTCCTTCTTGAGCCACAACTCCAGAATTGGCATCAAGCTCTAACCCTTTCAGTTCATTCACCCCCCTTCTTTTTTACAATAGCTTGCTCCCTCTTGTTCATCCGGTTGTTGCTGTCTATCTTCATAAATAATTCTTTGGCCTTCTTATCACACCCTTTAAGATCTACACCCAATTCTGCACTTAGTTTGATGGTATGTTGTTAAATCCATTCTGAAGTGTTGGTGTCTTGAACAACCTCCTCAACTAGTAATTAGATTTTCAAAGGAATTACATCTTCTTCGATGCAACTTGCTACTTCATCCTGTTCCTCTTTGTCTACTTGCCCAGGTGGAGGATTATTCCTACCTTCATTCAGTGGACTATATGGAGAGAGGAATGACAGATGTTCCAAAAACATAAGCAGCAATGTGCAGGAGTTAAACTTAAATGTATTTTGTTATTCTGTTTTTGGTGAACAAATGTTTATTCTAATGAGACTAAGTCGAATTCTAGATGTTTTAGGGTCTATCTAGAGTTGGGAACAGCTTTTTGGAAGTTTTTTTTTTACCTTCCTCCATCGTCAATATGGTTTTTGTCCAGTACCTAAATACTAATATCAATATGAATATTAGGTTAAACATGTTTAGCTAATTGGTCATGTAAAAGATGACCTTGGACCCAACTCAACCCTAAAAGCTAGCTCATGAGATGGATTGTCCAAAAGACCATATAAGGAGGCAAACAATACACCGATGTGGGACTCCAAGAAATGCTTGACTTATATTTTATTCCATTCATTGGCGTCAAGTTCCATACATAAGCTCTTTGGTTCAATCTCACTCATGTAAGTGATACACTCCTTGAAGTGGATCAACATTTGTCTGATCTTGCATTGCACTGTGCTGAGTCAGTCAGTGTTAGGAGGCTATTCAATTAATGTTTATTCATTTGTTGATTAATATACAAACCCAGATACGAAAATCAAAGGTATCACCCTCTTTGCAGATTTTATTGAATGTTGCAGATTCTTTCACTGTTCTGAATTAAATTAGCAAATAACTCTCATCCCCTTGTTAATCGTAATTCTCAAGATCACAACAAATTTCATCCTGTTGACAATTTATTTCAATTTTTTTTTAAAAAAATGATGGGTTCCTTTGGCCAACAAATTTAAAGGGATTAAGGGACCAATCAGCTATCTTACCATGACCATGAATCCAAAGATGTTTGTACCGTGCAGTAAACTAGTATAGACTTATTGAGACACTGTTATATATCAACAACCCAAAGTGGCCTTTAGTTAACAAGGCTAGTCTGATAATATAGTGAAGCTCCGGATGTCACAAATCAGAAATACAAGTGATCGAGCATAAGAAGATAAAAATACCATTTTATACCATCTGTAGTTGCTATAGCAATATCTAAGTTCTGAGCACTGAAAACAGGAACACCGTCCACCTTTTTCCTTCCATCAGACTGCTGCATAGCCTTAAGCAGTTTGTTGGCTTCCTTGACCTGAACGTGCAGTAAATATTTGCAGAAATTTTAAGCTGATGAATAAGTAGCTTTAACAGTTGATTCAAAACAGCATCAAACCTGTTTCTCATTCGGAACAAATTGGAACAGGTGTGGTTTTTCCTGCACAAGAAAATAATAAGGTGGTAAAATTGTTTATGGAAGATGATAGCATCCTGAAGTTCAGTAAATAGTGGCAATGACAGAACATAGTACATGTACAAATAGTTTTCAGGTGGAAGGGTATCTTTAGACTCCAGCAGGTATCTCTTAGACTATTCAGAACTAGCAAATTTACATCTCTTATTAATCAACCACAAACTAGAGAGTCATGCTGAAAGTTTCATATCTAGATAGCACACAAGGTAAGTTGGTCTTATTTCTGTGACAATGCAGTCCACTAGTAATATTATTTATTATACGATTTAGGCCTAGCACTGCACGTCTTTAAAGTATGTAACCCAGGTCTAAGATTTGCTTCCATATATACCTAGAAGAGATACTAGAAGGCATATGGCAAACTAGCTTGCACACACCTCGAGTAATTCCACGAGGTACCTGCTACCTCACACTAGCGCAGGTAACATGTCAAGCATAATTGATATCTTATAGCTTAACATGCATGTTTTGACCTATAGTAAGCAAATTCAAATTCCTCATCTTTAACCACTTGCGTTTTTAAATGATGTGGTTCACACTGTTCAACTTGGTATTAGAACGGCAAATATCCAACATTTTTGTTCGCGTATCAACAAAATATTTCTACATGCCAGTATTGCTTGCCCAAGAAGAATCAACCCACACACGAGGGGACATCTTACAAATTAGAAGAGTTATATGTGCCCCTCCACTATTGCAAAAGGTTTAATATTGTCTTCCATTATACTGTCGTCCCGATATACTCTTACTTACTTTTGTAAAATTACAGGCATATATGGACCGATAGTATAACGTAGAGCAATACCAAACCTGTTTCAATAGAAGAGGGGCAAATATGACCCCTTTTTTCACACAAACAAATTGTTCCCTTCTTAATAGTTTAACAGGGAAAAAACAATTCAAGGTAAAAGTAAAACCAAAAGATATATGTTTACCTACGCATAAATCACTACAATGTGTTTGATATTTCAAGCCTATATAATATGTTGTCATGCAATTATTTATTTTTTGCTTCTTTTTTTTTTTTTTTTTTTTGGGGGGGGGGGGGGGGGGATTAGTACAAAGAGATGAGTATGTCCTAAACAACATTCAATTAGTTTGTGTTTGTCAGTCTGAAACTAGACCGTAAAGCAGTACTAGATTCAATATGATTCTAATCCCAGATCTCCCACGCAAATTGTGGTGCTTCTCTCCAATTGCTTGATGTTCAAGATTAGTTTATTTGTTTTTTCTACAAGTTCTTGTTGTTGGATCTTAACCTCTTCACCTAACAATGAACTTGTCTTAAGAACTCCCGAGTCCTTAATTCCTACATTGACCCCCCACCCCAAACAAACCAAAAACTCCTTTCTCTTTGTTTTTGTTCTTTTCATTTTTCTTTACGTTTCCATTTAAATGCACTATGGTGATAATGATCTGCTTTTGACATTTGCTTGACTATACTGTAAATTATTCACCAGCAGATATTCTGATCAGAAATATAAAAATTGAAATATTCCTATTAGAATACGATAGTGAAGTAAGCATACTATCTGTTGAACCAATCAGTACCCTTTTAGTACAAATGGAGGTGATTAAGCTCCACAAAATAACTGCTCCAATTTCAAAACAAAATGCATATTCACAATTTTGACCAAGAACGTACCTTAAAATGTTCATATGCTAAATCAAGACGGCATGCACCCACCACTCCACTAGGAATATTCAGCTTTTTAACATAAGAAACTGAAAAAACAAAAAGGCAGCATGTAAGAGACCTCAACAGACAAACCACTATTAAACAGGATATGAGGGACTTCCCCATCATGGAATTATTCAGTAAGCAAAAGAAAGAGTTTTGAGTTGCACGATTTTTTAAATAAAAAAAGATAAAAAGAGTTTGAATTACATGACCTAAGATTTAAAGGGATATTTTCAAGCAATCTAACCAACAACCAGAAAAGGGAAAGGGAGGAAGAGAGATGGAGGGTGTAAGCTAAGGACCTAAAGAGCTCATTGGTTATACAGTTACGGGCATCTTATCACTTTATAAAAAAAAAATGAGTATCCATCCATGAGATTAATATGTTCCCTGGGAGAGTGGTGGCAGCATATAGAAAACAGAAATAAATATCTAACTGGTTCAGATAAGACCTGCATCACCGAGATCCATAAAAAAACGAAATACTGGACCATTTCTTTCGCTCTTAGTAACTGCTGCAAACATTTTCTTCAGCCATTCTGGAGTCCTGGAAATCACAAAATTAATCTTATGAGTGACACTATATACTCAACATACAATCTTTTCGAAACTACAATCTAGTATGAGAAGATATGGTGAAGATAAGATACTGATATAAAAGATCACTATACTCTGTGCAAATATTATATACACACTGGCCAACTAAGAATTTACTTGTTAACGACAAACAATTCCATCAAAACTTCAGCAGATATCACAAAAGATATGATTTCCAGCTGCATGCTCAGGTCATGAATCATATTAAGCACAAGTAGTTTACTCGACCCAAAAATAAAAGACCCAAAACAAAGATAAGACACCTCTTGCTTCATGGACCCACCGAAAAGGTTTTTAATATGCAGCTGCAGATCAAATGGAATTCACATACAAGATTATCAACAAAATGTCGTTACATAATACTAAAGACCCCATCTATCACTATGACTCATATTTTTATGCAAGATACTTGCAGAAGTGAAAGAGACGACTGTTTCACATTTTTTGTGACAAGGCTATTTAACATGTGATTTAAGAAAAACTACTACATGTAATTTTTATTCACCATAGTTGTATTTCATTGCAATACTTGTCCACGAAACAGGTCTTGAATTAAGATGGTAAACATTTCTCCTCACTCGATGGTGAATCTTGATAATCAGATATTAGGAATCTATTAGGAGAAAAGCTAGTTGGAGGATGGTAAGAGTTTTTCGAGTCGCAAAGCAACAACCAACAATGGCTTCTCGTTTTTACCCATAATCAACAATAGCTTTTCAGCAGTATAAATTTTTCTCATAACTTCTATTTTAATTGAGTAAGGATCAGTTGTTACCCTCTTCACAACCACTATTAAATGCAATAATTGTGTTGCCTTTTAGTGCTAGGAAAGATGCCCCATTCATTCCTCTATATTCGATTATGATAGGAGTAGTTTCAAGTTTATTGAGCAAGCAAACTAAACTTTGCTCTAAGCACAAAATCTGACTAGCTTTCTTAAGACATTAGGAGTCTTAATGAATTAATGACTAGCAACAACTAATGCCCCCATTCTCCAGTCACTACCTCAATAAAAAGTCAGAAAGTTGAAACTTATTTAAGCAATCTTCCAAGCCATTGAAGAAGTCAGAACAACCTTATGACTTCTTATGCAAGAAGTGATTATTGACACTTCCAAAGGGTACAACTTTGAAGTCATGAACTCATATTAGAGCTTCTTAAAGCTTCATTCTTATTTCAATGCTTTATGACCTTAACTTCAAAAAAAAATCAATTCATTTTTTGTAACTGTGGTGTTTGGACAGCTTGGGCACACCTAGATTAATTTTACGGGATACCTATCACCTCCCACAAGCAACAAGTACCCGATAACTCAATCCACCAAAGCTAGAACAAATGGAAAGAAACCACCTAGAACACACCATGGAGTGCACCATAACTTAGATAATTGTTTATTGAATCCAGAGTAATTAGAACATCTTCTTCATTTGCTTTCCCTGTGTCTCTCTTTCTGATTGCTAGCATTCAAGAAGTCACATTTATGATTTTTTTACTACACATTTTTTTTTCTAAATATCCATTTAGCTGCTTCTCATTCTGGCCATCCCAGAGTACAATAAAAAACTGTGTTCATTCTTCAAGTGTTTGTACTCCCGTGAATATAGACAACTAATCACTCCCCCTTACACTAATGTTCTATCTCTCAATTCCTACTGATGCCAAAAACATTGCAAAGGAAGAAAAAAGATAACAACTTGACTGTATCTATATCAATTTCAAACATAATCTGACATGACAGTACGAGAGAAACTCAAAGGTAATAGGAAAAACACATACAAGGATTACCTTTTGGAGAGAAAGGGTATGTCAAAATGGGTAGATACAGCCATAAGACCGGTTCCGGAAAGGTCACACATGCTAAAAACCTGACCAACAAACGCTGGTCCACCTTTTCCGGTGGTGTTGAGCCCAGAAATCCTTACCGACGATGGAAAACCCGACCCGGAATCCGAACGCATGTTTACGATGAGCTTATCAGGGCAATTGAAGAGAAGAATCAGAGAAGGGCAAAGAGGAGAAGATTCTTGAAATTGGGCAGCAGATAAAAGGGAATAGGAAGGAAAAAAATTGGATGAAGATTGAAGGGGGGTAGGGATGAGGTTTTTAATTTTGGTTCACTCTCACTAGTAGCCATGGAGGGTCCAAGGATAAACTGGACTTTTTGAGGAATCTTAGGGATACTTTTGTCATTTTGATAATTAATCTTCATAGTATTATTTTATTGTTTGGTACCGATAACTTATCGGTTATCACACTACTAATTACTAATCCCGATATAACATAATTCATATTACATTTTATTTAGATGGTTATTACTAGGGGCGTACACTATTCGCATTAAATTGAATAATCAAATTAAATTTTTATTCGGACTGATTTTTTGTTTTCTCGAATTAATTTGGAGTAATAAATTGTTTTGTTTAATAGATATACTTATCAGTATTGTGTTTTAAGTATCACTTATGATTTGGTTTAGAAAATATATTTAAGAGATTCAATGTTGTTACTTTAGTTATGTTACTAATTATTGACATAACCAAATCAAAAAAATTGAATCAAATAGAGGAAAATCAAACCAAATCAAATTTATTTTGGATCGGATTGGATTGCACTTTTACAAAATTGAATAGTGAAAAATCAAATGCACACCCCTTGTTATTACGTATTATTTCATAATGTATTATATTGTATTATACCATATTTTATTGTTTGGTAAAGCTAATATGAATGAGTAGGGTAAGAGATTAAACATAATTATTAAATTAATAAATAAAGATAAAATGAGTAGAAAATATTAAGTATCGATGTGCTCTGGGGTGGGTTTATGGGTACCAGTGAGGTGTCACGGCACCCAATGATCTCAAAAAAAATTTATGTGTGTGTGTGGAGGGGTGTGGGTGTGCGTGTGCGTATGTGTGTGCGCGTGCGCGTGCGCATGCGTGTGTGAAGAGAATATATACTTTCTTTTTCACCTATAAAATTATATGGTGAACAGTTCAATTGGCAAACCAGACAATTTGTTCACCAGTAGCACAGGATCGAACCGTTTATGCAACATTTATTTTTGAAAGTTTTTTCAATCTTTCTTTCTTTTGGTCATTCTTATTAATGTGCAAAAGTTTTGTTTTTTTCCCTTCCATAGTTCCATCTATTCTTATTTATTTAAGTAGTATTCTTTATTAATTAAAATGGAATCTTATTCACTATAATTAATTCTTAAGTTTTTTTATTTTATTTTTCATTAATTAATCTCTTCATATGTTCATTTTTGGAAGCTTTTTCTTTCTTTCTTTCTTTCTTTTATCATTTTATTAATGAGCGAAATGGTGTGGTAAATCCTTGTACTTTTATCTTTATCTGTTTGTATTCTAGACCCTTCTATTTATCTTTTTGTCATTTGGGCCCCTAAACCCATCCAAATACAACATTTAAAACACAATTTTTGATATGACATCACATGTAAAAAAACTTCACATGAAGCGTGTAATACACACAAAACAAGAGCGTGAGACGCCTTAAAAAGTCAGATTTTTACCTTTAAAGACAATCTCTTCTTCTTTATTTTCACTCATCACCATGGTAGGACAAGTTTGAGCTTTTCTCTTGTATTTTTCTCGATCTTGTCTCTTCTAATTTCTTCTCTTTTATTTTTTCCTTCGATCTACTCATATCTTTTTTTGAATTGATTGTATTGTATCTTTGTTGGTTTAATTTTGTTGGTCTTCACAATGACGTTCAACGTAGTCAATCTAATCTCAACAAAAGTATTTAGCTAACAATTTCAGTTTGTATATCTCAATTCCAATAATTTCCTTCGCAAAATCCTTAAGCCCACAACTCTGAAGATTCTCTTACTCAAGTTCCTTCATTGCCAACTCCCTCAAATCAATCGTATTCGACACTCTAATTCCTCAATTATTCAACAATTTCTTCATATCATTCTCGATCCCAACAAATCTGTAACCGTCGTCATTCAAAAAGTGATAAGTTTCCTAGGGATATTGGGGGCGTGAATGACTTGGTAAATCAAACAGGATTTTCGACCCAGAGTTGGTGTGTTGCATCTGAGTTTTGATCTGCTCCCGGATTGAAAATAGGGCATTATTCAATATCGATACCGACGATTAAACGAAGTCGTTTTGATATAAGATTTTATCTTGTTTCCATTTTATTTATTATTCCTGATCCGGAAGTAACCTTTTCTTTTGTCGATCCATGAACATACCATGCCTGGATCACACCATTTCGCCTTGTTAATGTGTAAAGTTTTTTTTTTCCTTTTATTCCTTCTTATTTATAATATTCTTTATTAATTCAAATTGAATTCTATTCACTATAATTAATTCTTTTTTTTTACTTTCTCTTTCACTAATTACTAATCTCTTGATATGAGTATTACAGACAATTAGTGAGCGATAAATTATGACATGGCATAAATATTATTAAGAATATATTTAAATAGTATTTTAAAAAAAATATATAAGTTTTAAAATAGAAAAGGGCCTAAAATACCCTTGAAGTATTGAAAATAGTACAAAATTACCCTTCATCCACCTATTAGCTCCAAAATGCCCTTCTCATCTATCTATTGACTCCAAAATAGCGTTGTCATCTACCTTTGGGTTCAAAATTGACCACTTATTTAATTATTTTAAAATTAAACTCTTTAAATATTTTTTAAAATACTTGGCATTCAACTATGGTTATAATTTAATTTATTAATATAATTCAACCAATTCACTACCCACTCATTACTAACTAAACCCCATCCAAATATTAATTTGAAGGGGTTTAATTTGACGAGTTTAGTAATTTGAAGGGGTTTTATTAGTAATTGGGGGGAGGGGGTAGTGGATTGATTTATAAATTATACTAATAAGTTAAATTATAACATATAGTTTAGCGCCACGTATTTAAAAAAAAATATTTAAATAGCTTAAATTTAAAATCGTTAAATCAGTGGTCAGTTTTGAACCAAAAGGTGGATGACAAGGGTATTTGGAGCCAATAGGTGGATGAATGATAATTTTGTACCATTTCCAATACTTTGAGGGCATTTGAATTACTTGTTTAATTCATTAATATTATAAGTTTAATTTACTCTGTAGATCATTGTATGTAATACATTTTTTATTCAACTTTGATATGTGTATAATACATTTTTAATTCAAGTTTGATTTATTTTACAATTTGTTGTGTCTCTTCATTTGTTGTGATTAAATTATTTAATTAATTAATTAACTATTGATAAAAAATTTATTCGAAAGAAAGTAGAGAGAGAAACAAAACAAGAAAAAGAAAACAAAAAGAAAGAGAGAGCGCACAAAAAAAGAAAGCAAAAAATAAAAAACAAAGCAAAAAAAGGTAATAGAGAAAAAGCAACAAAAACAAAGGAGCGATAGAAAGAGAAAAATTTAAAAGCTGAGAAGAAAAAAAAGAGAGAAAGAGGCGGAAAAATTTAATAAAATATTTAGTGTTGCTGTATATTGCTATAAATGGTTATAATTAAAGAGTATATTTAAAATAAGTAAATATCTTTTAAAAGAGATCCACTCAAGTATTTAATTCATTAAATAGTGAGAAACTACATAATTAGACATACTTCACTATCATATATACTATCATTTCTATGCTACAAAATACTATGTATCTTACCACTAACTAAGAATTTTCTGTAATATATTTAGAAAAATACACTTTTATATATGTATTTTTGCGACCAGATACATCAGAAAAGAGAGAGAAGCGAATGAGATATGTTATACATCCTATACATGTGAATCACACTAAATATGCGTGTATGTATTTGGTGTGATTCACATCATGTATTTGAGATACAAAATACATAGGAGAGTGGCGTACGATATGGGAGAGAGGCAAGGAAGGCGGGTTATATTTGGTATGTATCCTAAATATATACGAATTCACTTGGATTCAAATGTATCTAGAATAAAATACGCCTAAATTCGATTCCATGTATCCCAAGTTACATGTATTTAAATTTATATAATCGAACAAAAATCTGATAAGATACGTAATATTGTATACTTAAGTGCATTTAAGTAATTATCTTATAAACTAGTGAAATTTAAATTAATTTTCATAAAATAATATAACTAATATCTTCAATTAACTGCAAACCTGGAAAAAAGAAAAAGAGGAACTAAACAAATATCCCCATGAAGCAAAATAATGACTAACACACACTCCTTTACATTTATATGCAACTAAACAATTACACTATATATTCTTTTAATTAATTTTGCTTAACTGATACTAAATAAGTATCATATATTATATTGATATCATATCATATATTGTATTAATATCATTAATGTCAATAATTTCTCTTAATTGATACTGTATTAGTATCATTGAAGTTTCTTGTTCAGAAATTACTTATTTGTCAGTGATACTATAATCGTATATATATACACACACACACACACACTCATTATGATATATTCTTATAGTATAATTGACTAATGAATAATTTTTGATCAAGAAATATTAATGATATGATATATGCATATACATACAGTCTTATAGTATCATCGACTAATAAATAATTTTTAAAGAAGAAACCTTAATGATACCACAACAATATACATATCCTCTTATAGTATCATTAACTAATGAGTAATTTATAATAAAAACCTCCATGATACCACAGTAACTAAGCTCCCTCCATTTCATAAAGAGTAATCTGATTTGACTTCACACAGAGTTTAAGAGTACAAAGAAGACTGTTGTATCTCGTGGTTCTAAATTAAAGTTTAAGTTAAATGTACAATACTGTCCTTTGATCTTGTGACCTTAAACATGTCACGTGGAAAATTGATTTTAAAATGTAACTAAAAAATAAAAAGATCATTATTTTTGAAAAAGACTAAAAAATAAAGGATTCATTTTTTTGAAACGGAGAGAATAGAAAAAAAAAAAGGAGCTTGGGCCCGAAAATCTAGAAAATCACGCATGTTCCTTATGTTAAAATAGACGAAAAATATAAGTTTTTGGGTACAATTTTGCCCTCAACTTCATGGCTCAGTCCCAATGAAAAAGATTATAAAAATCTGTTAAGTAGTACTCTATATATTACTTTATATTTTCCCCAATGTCAAATCCTTACAAAACTCACAATTTTCAATTGCAAGCTACACAAAGTAAACGGCTGCGAGAAAAATAAAATCTTTGGGGGCTTACGTTTCGGGTTACCAGTCGTAGTCCCTCAATCCAATTTCAACATTCTTCATAGCTGATTTTGCTAAGTTGAAGAATCCATCACTTATACAGAGGCAAGTTTTCCCCTCATTATCCTGTTTCGTTTTTATGCAAATCTTGGAATTTCTTGATTTTTACTTTAAGAGGGGAAGATTTTGTTTGAATTCAAATGGGGTTTCATCTTTTGACCTAATCCTGCTATTTGATTTCTTGGGGGTCCGCCAAATGAGAGTCTTTCTATGGGTTTTGCTGTTGTCTGAGAAAATGAATCACTTTGATTTGTCCTTTTTTGTTTATCGGACTTAGGCTTGCCAATCTGAAGCTCCCATTTTTGATGATTTGCCCTAATGTTTTTGAGTTTACTCATTTCAGAGATTATTGTTAGGAATTAGTTTACTTATGTTTCTGTGATATTGAGGTTCATACATTGGTTTCACAGGTTATATGTATTAAGGGATCAGTTGATCGAGCGGAATTTTGCTGATAAATTTCAGTTGTTTTCCTTAGAATTTGCCTGTTTGTGGTTAGGAGCTGGTACACTGTAGAATCAATCACATGTTCAATATGAAACTATCCATGTCCATTCCGCTTTCGTTCCAATACTAAATGACTTGTCTTTAGAAGCCCATTAGGTTCTTTAAATAGTGCAGTATAGTTAGCTGTCATTATTGGAATTAAGGCTGCTATCCCCGTTTGGTGCAGTCCTAATCAACTTGCTTACTATCACTTCTGTTTGCAGGCTATAGCATCTGCGGAATATCTGTGGAGAAGTTCTCATGGCTGACACTGGAGAGAATAGTGCCTTGTTCCCAATTTTTATATTGTCAATAATTGCCCTGCCTTTAGTACCCTATACAATACTTAAATTACTCCGTGTTGCTTCAAAGAAGGAAAAGAGTATTCACTGTGCGTGTTCAGTTTGCTCTCGATCAGGAAAATATCGCAAATCCATTTTTGGAAGGGTGAGATATCAACCAAGCATCTGTATACAATTTTATGTTGGGGTGTATGCATGGAGTTACATTATTGGTCTTGCGACCCAATATCCTGTTTTCTAATCTTTGAATTTCCTCGTGCAGATCTCTAAGTTTTCAACATGTAGCAACTTTACCTTGCTGTTGCTTTGGGTCATTGTGATTTTCCTTGTTTATAGCATCAAGCAAAGTAGTCGTGAGGTGAGATTCAACCATGCTACAATTACTTCAGTTCTCTAAAGACATTGATAGGTTGTCCTAGATTTTTCTCCTTGCATATCGATGTTAGGAACGGTTGCAGAACATGGAACTTAGATAAGGAGATACAATAAAATGCTAGATTCCCACTCATGGGGTTTGAATTTGTGACTAAAAAGTAAATTTTAAACCTCCTTTTCCACTATACTAGAAGCCTCCTTTTATTTCAAGGTGATTCGAAAACATATATATATATATATACAAAAAAAACAATTTTAACTCTATTTGCACAGTATAATGTGTTGCCGAAAGGAATTAAAGTGAACCCCCTTCACTATGCCTTGGTTAGGAAAACATGTTTTGCAATTCCCCCTCCCCTCACCCAGCCAAAAGAATTGGGAAAAAAAAAGGAGCCAATATATGTTGCAAGTGAAAGTCTGGCTGACATTGAATATTTTTCTTTCAAATCAGATTGAAGCTTTTGATCCGTTCAGTATTCTTGGGCTAGCACCAGGAGTTACCGAATCTGCAATAAAGAAAGCATATAGGAGACTTTCAATACAATACCACCCAGACAAAAACCCTGACCCAGGTGAGAGGTGTTATTGAGATGCAGTTTATGTGTCACTTTACCTCTAAATGATGAAAATCTCTCGTTCTCTCTCTCAAAAAGAGACAAACACAGAGAGATTAAAAAAGAAGAAAGAAAGGGGAAAAAGAAACTGAAATTGATGAAGAATCGGGCATTCTGTATTTTGATGTCTGCTTACCAGTTATATTAATCTTTCTTCTTGATTTTCAGCTGCTCATAAGTATTTTGTGGAGTATATTTCCAAAGCTTACCAGGCCCTGACAGATCCGGTCTCAAGGGAGAATTTTGAGAAATATGGACATCCAGATGGCAGACAGGTGCTGATTGTTATCCAGTAATAAAATTATACAAGTCACCTTATCTATGGAATGAGAGAAATATGTTCAGTGCGTTGAAATCCATACACACATACTAACAATATTACGTCCTGCTGTAGGGTTTTCAAATGGGGATAGCACTTCCTCAGTTTTTGCTTGATTTTAATGGCTCGTCTGGTGGTATATTATTACTTTGGATTCTTGGAGGTTTTATACTATTGCCAATGGCTTTTGGTGTTGTTTATCTATCAAGAGCATCAAAGTATGGGGGAAATAATGTCAGGCGTGAAACTCTTGTCACTTATTTTGAATTAGTGAAGCCCTCCTTGGCTCCAAGGTAAAAATATTTTGCTACACATATACACTGTAATTGTTCAGTACATAAATATACATTTGACACGTTTTGTTGTGAAGTCTCCTGTAAAAATATGATGGTGCATTAGCGAAGAATTAATACTAACTTGATCAAATTAACTCTCTTAGAATTTGTCTTAAACAAAAACTTCCTTTTGAATTTATACATCCTCAGCCGAAAAAAAAATAGTAACTCTTTGTTGGAGAAAACCATTGGTTGAGAGCTCCTAGTTATCCCTTGGCAAATTAAACACCAGAATAGAACTAATCCTATGGTGGGAGGACTGCTCTTTTTCAGTTCTGTAAGTATTAGATGTCATCTGGTTTCATTTTTCCTCTCTAGCTTCTGGTGAATCCAGAAATCAGTATAAATCCTTAACTAACTGCCTGGTGTTTAGATTTTGTCCATGAATTAAATATCTATTTCTTTACTTCCCTCCATGCTACATATGCTTAATCAGATCAGCTATTTGTAATTGCTATATAGCTTCTATGGTTCCTCTAGATAAGATTATGTGAGCATCCAGTCAGAAATTTAATTATTTATTTTGTAAATTGTGTCAAAATTGTATATAGTTACCAAGTACATGTATTGGTGGGAGGTAGCAGGTACTCTGTGAAATTAGTTGAAGTACATGGAAGGCCCCAACACCATATAAAAAGGGATAAATAAACTAATAATTACAACATTGAGTTCTGGAGGTATATCTTTTGGTATCTTGAAGGGCATGTTTGGGCTGCTATAGTTCCTTTCAGAAAAATGTTAATATTATCTCCTATGTACACAAGCAATTGTCTGTTAGCCTAACAACATTGTTCAAGGCAAATGTCTATGCAATTCATATTCATTTGTTCTTTGATTGATGTATCTGTCCATAGGACTTCCTAGGATTGAATTTTCGTCTTGTGAAGCAATGCTATAGTCATGTTACTTGAAAGCAAAGAATTTTGTTAGTGTGCAACTCCCATCTTCCTAATCAATCTAAACAGCACTGTGTTATGATCCCTGCCCCATGTGTGACTTTATTAGTAAAGGGCTCTTTTTTCTTTACTTAAAGATCAAGTATAGGTCCTGACGTTTGGTTTAATTTTCATTTAAATATTTCCTTTATTGTTTTTCTTGGGAATGACACATTGTCAAATTATATTATATAGAAGTCACCATCATCATCAGATAAAAAGTTATTTTCATTCACAATGACAACTAGTTGTGTCCAAAGAAAATATTTCCTTATTGTTCTTGATCAAAATATTTTCTTGGTTGTCCTTAATCTTGTTCCAATTATCTTGTTTCCTTTTTGTTAAACAATCTTGATCTTTACACATTAAAATCACATCCTACAGAAAGGTGTGGAAGGTGAGAGGCTGTTTGACATGTTTTAATTATGTACTCCTTCCTCAATATTTGAAAATTAAGCATTTTGCCTTGGTTGATATTGAGTGTGTTCAGTATGTATGTGATTGTTTTTAAATGACTCGTGATGTTTGAAATGACAGCAAAGTTATGGATGTATTCGTTAAGGCAGCTGAGTTCATGGATATTCCAGTTCGAAGAGCTGATGATGAACCTCTTCAGGAACTCTTCAAACTTGTGAAAAGTGAACTGAACCTGGATGGTAAGAATGCCAGACAGGAACAAGCAAAATTTTGGAAACAACATCCTGCTATTGTCAAGGTGAAGTTCAAAAGAGATATAGCCATGAGTCATGATACTTGAAGCATTTTGTATTTACCATAAATCTCTTGTAGTAAGCTTGTTTTCCTTTCTTTTTCAGGCCGAATTGTTGATTCAAGCCCATTTACTTCGTAAAGCAGACACTTTCTCTAGTAACTTGCAGCAGGATTACAAACATGTGCTGCAGTTTACACCTCGCCTTCTCGAAGGGCTAATCAAGGTAAATTTGTGTGTTACTTTTAGTATCTTGCAGTTTTACATCTGAGAGTTTGTTTCATGCTATTATTATTCATCAGATGGTACATATGCTGACTTTTGGTACTTTGAGTTGAATTTGATAGATTGAATTTGTTACGGTCTTACGGAAGTACTAGGTTACTGGTGGGAAAGCTAATAGGCGGTCCAAATGGAAGTAATTCTCTTGTTTTTCTTGCTAAAAAACACACCACCGTTTATTTTCCAAATAGAACAACCACAACAAACACTCCAAAGTAAATAAAAAGATAACTATAAAATTGCCTGGAAAGAGAGTAAGACATTAAAAGGCAAGCTCAAACTGTAACATTCTTGGGAAACTGACCTGGGTTTGACATACATAAGCCAGTCTAGGTTGACAAGCTTTTTAGCAATTAAGTTTTGAAGAATTGTCTTAACCAAGTTTCCATTCTTTAAATTCTCCTTTCTGATCTTCAGCAATCCAGACTCCTACTTCTCGTTTGCATCATAGTAAAATGTAAATTTTGAGGGCAGAACGAAGATATTAGAACAGTATTTCACATTAATTGGCATATTTATGGCGGTTAGGTGGAAACTTTGGAAGATTTTTTTTATCAGTATTATGTGTTTAAGATAGTTTAGTTGATATCTTATAGATGTAGTTTTGAACTTATTTTGTCAAACAACTTTTCTTTTAGGTTGAGATGGTCTGATGTTATGCAGCCAGCCATCCATTTTTTTTTTGTACATGAATATGTTTTGCTGCTGTTCAGTATGTGTTGGCTAATTTAAGTTGACTTTAAACTTTAACTTTTGGTTTCTTATCTACCCTCTTTTTCAACTGACTTGGAGTTGGTCATCTTGTTTATTGTTCATGCAGATGGCAACTGTGCCACGCACTGCTAAGGGACATGGTTGGCTAAGGCCTGCAATTGGAATCGTCGAGCTCTCCCAGTGCATTATTCAGGTCTTTCATCTAGTGCTGTTTAAGCAATACTTCTGTGATCGTGTCAAATGACTTATTTACTACTACTAAAGTGTCTGTAAGCATAGTTTTGTCATTCAACTGCTAAAGTTTAGGTTGATTTAGCAAAGTCTTTACATCCATGAGGAGGTACTTTGATTATGTTTTGGTTAAAGGGAGGTAACCTACTATCTCTACATATACATGAGAGCAAATTAGATTTTACATGTTGACTAGACCTGGAAACTGAGTCTGGTTGGCCCAGGAGACCGACCTAACAGGCACAGAAAATGGGTTCCAAAACTGTCCCAGACAGGCTGGGCTGGTCCCAATTGTCTCCCAAAATCAATGCAGACCGGGCTAGGCTAGCTATTGGAATGGACCAGGACCGGGTGGGCTTGTAATAAAAAGTAACTTACCTTTTGATAATATTTGAGGTTTCAATTTGAAGACTTCTTTGAATAATCATCAGCTTCTCTGAAATCTTCTGCCGTTAATCCGAGTTGGCAAATGGGCGGAATGGGCTGAATTTTGGCAGGTCAAGACGGGTTGAGTTATTAAATGGGTGGGTTATTGATCCATTCAAAAGTTACTTTGGCTGAAATAGGTTGAAATGCGAGTCAAAACCCAACCTGCCTTTACTAATTTTTAATGCTTTTTTTGTTCTTTCATAAATTTCTTAGTGCCTAATAAAATTATTATTTTACTTTACGAGTATATATGACAAACCAAATAAAAAAAATGTCTTTTTAAAAAATATTTTGACAAAATTCTCATGGATTAATGTGGGTTACATATCAGCCCCAACTTTGATGGCCTGAAATTGACGGGTCAATAATCCGCCCAAACTTGGTCGGGTTGGTCGGTTTATGATTTCATGGGCTGATTTTGCCACATCTACCTTTAGTATTTTTTGAAGTTTCAATTTAAGATTTGTAAATAATTACATTTTACAATGTAAAGTCTTAAATTCTTCAAAATTATGAACAATAAGTTACAAACAAACAAACCCGGGGCTCTCCTAGTAAAAGCTAGTAATTTTGGGCTTTGAACCGGTTCCATCCTCCCTGGAGTTTTAACTGGACCAAACTATCCTAGTTGGTAGGTCACTGTCAACATGCCTCCTTTTCATTGTACCTTAAGGTGTGTGCGACCTCTTATTATCCGCATTAAGGTAAAAGCTTCAGATTTTCAGAATATTGAATCTTGTTCGTTTGTTGTGGATGCAGGCCGTTCCCCTTAGTGCTAGGAAGGCAGGTTCAGGATCCTCTGATGGTGTTGCTTCGCTTTTACAGCTTCCAAATTTTAATGATGCAGTCATCACAAAGATAGGGAAGAAGGTAAGCATCTTTTCCTATTCAGACATATCAGAGACGTTCCTTGAGAAGTTGGCTATAGACAGTTATTAGAAAAGTGTGGTTGTTTGCTTGCGAGTACATGCAGCATTCTTTCTTCTGTTCATATTTACCACACTATAATTGTTTAATCATTATTCAAGACATGGTTCTTGTCATAGTCATAATAACCTTTACTCTTTTTGGTCCATGGAAGGTGCGTACACTACAGAACCTCCTGGACATGACCCTTCAAGAACGTGCTGAGCTGCTTTCTGATGTTGCTGGCCTATCCGCTGCTGAAGTGCAAGACGTAGAGAAGGTGCTAGAATTGATGCCTCGTGCAACAATTGAAGTTACATGCGAGACTGAGGGTGAGGAAGGCATCCAAGAGGGGGACATTGTCACTGTGCAGGCATGGGTGACAGTCAGACGTGCTAATGGTTTGATCGCTGCTCTTCCACATGCTCCATACTATCCATTCCCCAAGGGAGAGAATTTCTGGTTTTTACTTGCAGATGCCAATTCAAATGATGTCTGGTTTTCTGAAAGTATCAACTTTATGGATGAAGCAGCAGCCATAACAACTGCTTCAACAATAACCGAAGCGAAAATGGAAGCATCGGGGGCAAATATGGAGGAGATTGCTGCTGCTGTTAAAGATGCTGTTGCGAAAGTTAAGAGAGGGTGCCGACTGATCTTGGGCAAGATCCAAGCTCCACAGGCAGGAAGTTACAGTCTAAACAGTCATTTGATGTGTGACACATGGATTGGCTGCGACACAAAGACAAACTTAAAACTAAAAGTATTGAAAAGGAGCAGAGCTGGAAGTCGAGGTGGTCATGTGGCTGGGGGAGTGCAGGATGAGAATGACGTTGAAGATGAAGACGAAGATGACATTGAAGAGGACGAAGAAGGTGATCAGAGCGAGTATAGCGAGGATGAGGATGAGGACAAGAATGAAGACGAGGATGATGAGGTTGACAAACCAAACAATAATTCTAATAGAAAGGGCTTTGCTAATGGCTCCGCTCGAAGAAAGGGTAGAAAGTAAGTTCCAAAGGCAAATCCGATTTGCATAATGGGGTCTGTATTTTAGTATATCTGTTGAAATAACGCTATTCATTTTCTAGAGTTGGCTTCTTGGCACTGAATGGATCACAATTTGTGAAGCTAGTTTAAGAGTTTTACCTAACATTTAACATGGTTTGGGCCAATTTTTATTCCCATTCTCATTTCTTGGATAATCTTCTTCTTGGCATAGGGATGAGGTTATAGATTCAAAGCTATTTGCTCCTTTACGGCCATACACCCATTTCTGCTGCAAAGGGTGTCTACTGGGCACGTTGGGTTGAATTGGGCGATTAGATTGGTCTGAACTCATAAATGTTGGATTACAGTTACTTGGGTTAAATTGAGTTAACAAATTATTTCTTACTGTTGATCTCTTTTTGTTTTCTTATAATTTGTTTAAGTACCTAATAATTTCATCTGTTTATTGTTGTACTCATCAAACTAAAACTGTTCTTTTACAAAATATTTTGGCAAGGTTAATATAGATCAATTTTGACAATATACCAACTCAAGCTTTTAAATGGGCAGATCAAAAGTTAATAAATGAACAAACCAGGGACCAGCCTGAACTTGGGGCAGGTTTTATCATCCTTGCTTACGACACTCATCTCTTGATATATTTGTAGGATAAAAATCCTTTCACTTGGTTCTTGCTCTCCTATTTCACTTGAATACGTTGCAGTTATGGGTTTTCCTCTTGGTTCATTTGACAATGAGCAGTTAAATTCATCACACGAGAAGAATCACAACAATAAATGTCGAACGAATGATAACTTTATAGGAATTCAAATCATTAAGTTGACATAGAGGATTCCCTTGTTTCACTAGATACAACTGATACTTCAGCAGGTTCACACTCTTCAGCGTCTTCGATTTGCTCTACATAATCTTCATTTTCTTGATCTTGTGAGTTCTCGTCGAACTCAGACTCATCTACCTCTTCAGAGTTACTTTCAACATCATGATCGTGAGATTTATCAAGATCTTTTGTTCTTATTTTAACCCTCTTCCCTTTTATGTATCGATATTCCCACTTTGGAGGTGGATATTTCTTATTTAATTTCTGGTACTTGTCCAACATTCCCAGTTTCTGAAAAACATTTCCCACCATTTTGACAACTGGCACAGTTGGCCTAATACCAAGCTCTTCCATGTCTGCGAATATCTGCAGATGAATAAAAATCTACATATCAGCAATGAAACAGACATGGAACACTAATTCAATTAAGAATACTATACATTGATGGTTCATGTAGAGGAAAAAGCTTCCTACCAATATGTAGTGTCAAATTGAAAGAAGAGTAAGAGAATCCCAAACAATTCCAACTGCTGTCAATACCTTCTGAAACCAACACAGTCGAAGCAAAAGTATGTAAAAACATTCAGTGGTATGGTGGTTTTCTCCACCTACACTCGCACTCTCACAAAGAAGCTTGCCCACAAGTCTTACTTATGGTTGTTGAGGCCCGTGAGCATGCCCTGCGCTAGTTTTGGCATTGACCTAATGCCAGAGCTCACTCTAGGAGAATAATTTCCCCGTGATGGAAGGTACCAAGCCTATTTTGTTGTTGGTGCAACACTCGTACCAATAACCCCATACTAGCTTGGTGTTGCCATAGAATAGCACTTACTTTCGCAAGCCAAATCTTAACTTATTTTGAAGGCACCAACCCACTTATCCAACATGGTTGTGAAGTATTCACTTTCCATCCATAGCAACCTCAAGATGGCTAGGCATACAGGGAATTCCCTCATGATATACAGTTATCGTCTGGAAGTGATAGGTAATCCACAATTGAAGAGTACAATAATTGTGAACACCATCACTATGTGAACACAAACATCAAAAGCTTAATCTATTTTACACATACAGGTTCTACTGAAATCATTCACTGAAGCCGTATTTATTATATGAAATACTCTTTTCGGCTTAGTTCTATTTTCCTTCCTGTATTTCTGTGCTTAGTCTGTAACTTCAATATATCAGATTTGAGCTAGTCTAGTTGTTGCAATATAAACAGTTCTTTTGGCAGTTACCATCCTCAAATTGCTTTCTTCAGTCTTAACTACCCATTCCCTAAGCACCCTAAACTCCCTCACATATAGCAAACTTGCTGCTATCTCTTATATATGTCATAGCAACCTCAAGGTATTTGTATGTGAAGAAGGCTGTGACGGTATTGAGAAATTAGGTTAAAAGAAGGGATAACACGAGGCACATTTAAGTTTCTATATGATATTGTTGACTCCTCTATCAAAAAACTAAACCAGGGTTTCATTCAAATGGAAAAACAAGTGTTTCTCGTTGTGGGAAGACAGACCAAGACCAAAATAAGAATACACAATGGTTCAAGTGATGAAATGTGAACTTCCTTTCATTTATTTGTTTTCTGAGAGCCACTTCTCTGAAATTTTATGTTTGCAATGCTTCCTTTGTACATTAGGTTTTACCACAATCCTTCTTAGACTACTATATTAATTTATTGCTAGCTTCTTAAGTTTTTTTTTAAAAAAAAAAAAAAGAGAAGAGGAAAAGCACACACACAATGCTTCTTAGTTGCCAAAGTCCTGTAGCATATAGTTTGAACAGTGCTGTAGCATATAGTTTGACTGTTCCATTACCATTGAACAAAATCACTTATCAAAAGGCACTATTCCAGGGAAATAAAAGAGAAGTACCAAGGTATAATTTTCACTGGAAAGAAACCAATTAATTGAAGAGAATGAGTACAGAAGCAAGAAAAAGGGAAGGGATAAAAAGTATAGGATACCTCAAACATCTTCTCATTCATCTCCTTGTGATAATATATGGCTATCATTTTCTGAAAGAAAATACGAGGCATGCTTTCCAGATTCTGAGAGAATAGTTTCAGCCAAAGCTCTTCAGCTTCCTCAAGTCTTCCATCCTCAGCCAAGGCGTTTAACAATGCAAAATAGCTTCCCATTGTTCTCCCTTGACCTTTACTCAACATCCACTTTGTCACCTATAATTAGATACCCTCGATTGATACAATTTAAACTAGAACCTAATAAGCCTTTTGAGGGATGAAAACTTAGGGCACCAGATAGGATGATACCTGAATTATCCTTTTCCACTCTTTTTCATTCTCAAGAATTTTTAATGCTTTCTTCACTGTAATCAAAGGGAACTCCAGTTCCCATGCAATGAATGAATCAAGCGCTCCGTAGACTTCTTCCTTGACATTTGATAATCCCTTTATCTACAAAGAGAAAATCCAAAAGTAAGCTAAAATTCTGTTAAACCAGACTTATATATTATATCATTATTCAGGATGCAGGTGCCTGTTCATGTTGGGGGTGATCAATAGTACAATTTCTTGATTATGTATGTACAGAAGGGAAACAAAGACAAGAACCTGAGGCAAACACTCATGTTAATGCAGAAGAAATTGAAACCTTTTTATCTTGAAATCATACCAAAAAAAAGAATTAATGTTAAAGAGAATCTTACACACTCAACAAGCTTCAGTGACTTGGAAATGGTCCCTATTTTCTTTTTTGTTTTCCACACTCGAGGATACCTTGGTCGTGGACCTTTAGCTTCGCACACCTGAGAAACATCAGAATATGACAGAGAGGTGACTTCAAGAGCAAGAAGAGAGGAAATAGAAAAGAGCAGTGTGTACCTAAAAGAGAAAAAGGAAGACAAGCAAACAACATTGAAACATAGAAACCCAAATTGAGCATATTTCTTTTAAACGTCTAAGTCAGGCAACCTCTGATTCCTCCTGAAGGAAAATTGAAGTCCTTTACAATAACAATAGAGTTTCTCTAAACTTCTACAAGTTTTTTCATTTCCAAAATATTAAATCCTTTTCTCTTATTACTTTCTAATAACTTTCAAACGTATTGACATTAGCACTGCAGCTAGCAGCTTAGCCTTTATAGAACTTACATAGCAGTGGGGAACAACGAATTTGTTAGGCTTCAAAAATATCTGCAGAATCTTACCACAACGTTACGATTATAGTTCTTGGGGAGCTGAACTGTTTCCTGTCTTCTAGTAGGAAAAATTACCGGAGAATACCTCAGACAAAGCATTCTCGGTGGGAAAGAAAAAGCATCAGTTGAAACTCCTGCAACACACCATTCAAGAATTAGATAAAATAACACTCTTTCCTCATTTTAAAACCTTATCCATACACTCCACACAGAAAAGAAAAATTATATTTTGACGAAAGGGTTGCTCGAATGGTAAGCATCCTCCATCTCCACCTCCACCTCCAACCCCGTGGCCGTGGTTTCGAATCACCGAAAGCAAAAAGGGTGGGAGGTTAAAAAGACAAATCTTTTTTTCTCTTTTTGGTCAATAACTGTAACCAACATGGTCCAAAAATCAAGAAGACTGTAAGATTTACCAGAAAATGCTCACAACTAATTGAGAGCTGAAAGTGAAACTGTATTTTAATGGCTTCCCAAGAACCAAGTCCGTTCGCACACATGGAGAACTGAGATATTTTCTCAGTTGGAGGGTTTATCCTAAGTGAACCATCAAATGAACCCCAAGGGCATTACAGTAATTACACACCGTTATTTTGGAAGGTGGACTCAGCTGTAGGGACGGTATGGGAGCAGACATGGAATCTTTTATCGCATATTGCTAATGAATAAAGAAGAAGAAACAAGCGAGCGCTTTCAAATGGATAAAAGATTGATGGACGAAGAAGATCTTTGAAAATCCCCTCTACTTTTTGCTTCTATTTCATTGATCTCTCCCCGTTAATTCAATTCCTCAGTTACTGAAAACTTGAAAAATGCTTATGGTAGAACCTGCCGCCGTCGCCGTTCGTTTCCCCGCCGGTAACTTCAACCGCACCTCCCGCCGGTTTTCTCACGCCGCCAGTTTCTTCATCCCTCGGTACTAGTTTTCCTTTTACTGTCTCTATTACTGATCCAGCTGATTATTATTATATACTAACAGTAAAAAGCACACAGTGCAAGCTCAAATGATGTTGTAAACTCGTTGCGGTATATGTACTGTTTGCTTGTAGGAATAAGATAAGGAGGTTGACAACGGAGTATTGTGGTGGTAGAATAAGAACGGGTAAGGGAAAATGTGGAATTAAAGCAAGTGCGAGAGATCAGCCTAATGCGAGTTCTGGACCAGTGAAACAGAATGCGAAGCCATCCAGGTATCATCCGTTTGAAGACATTTCGGATTCGGAAAATGGGGAGAATGAGGAAGCTCAACTGTCGCCAGCTGAAACTGCTAGAACAATCATTGAGGTACCTGTAAATACTATTGTATCATGCTTGCTTTATTTGATCGTATGTTGGAAGCATATGCTGTTTTTGAATGCAAATGTATAGAGATTTAGTCATTAGCTGTTGGAAATATTATAAAGAAAGAAGAAGAGAAAGTTTTGGATGACTTGAAGATTTTATTTCCTTACTGAATTATTGTTTCACAGTGGCCCTTGGAAAGCTGGATAGCATCCAGGGTCATCCATGATGGTGAGTGAGTAGTCATACAAACATCCAGTGTCAGGACATTACTCCCAGGCTCTCAATATCTTTCTGCTTCCCTCTACCCTGTCATGAGCAAATATAATACTATTTCCGTTACCACATGATCTTTAGTTATACACCAGAGCAACACTAACGGTTTCAGGTTTGGTAAATCGTGCATGAGAACTTCTCCTGGCCAGATAACTGATGAACTCGGATAGCTATTTATCACTGTAGCTAGTTGTCTTCAGAAAGCTAATATTTGTTTTCCTACTTGATCTGTAGGTAAACAGCAAAGCAACACTCATGTTTTCAGGTGTGGTCAACAATGAAGTGCAGGAGAACATTTTCTGGCCAGACTTGCCTTATATAACTGATGAACTTGGAAGTAAGCTGCTCAATTCTTGTCATTTAGCATGTTTTCCTACCACTAGTACATTTTGGTAGTTATGAAGGTTTATGTGCTTTGCCTTTTGGTCAGACATCTACTTTCAAGTGAAGAATGATGAAGACATCCTGCAAACTCTGACAGCTGAAGAAAACGTTGTGGTATGGACATTGAAGTTAAAAAGTTCTGTTTGTTTCATGTTTGCAGAATGGTCAATTGATGCATTGTTCATTTACATATTTTTGTGATTGGATCAGACCGAGCATACTGCCTTCTGTGAGTACTTCCAAATGATTCTGCCATGTTGCATACATGTTTCTTGATTAGTCAATGGTCTTCCAGGATGATATATACTAACCTTTAGCAGAAGCTCATGTCATCAATGTATAATGGTGCAAGTTGTATTATTCTAGTTTATCTACCATGCAGGATAACTTTGTCTGAGTAAAGAAACTTCTTGATTGTTGTTTCTATAATCATCTTCCCATGGAAAGACTGTTCTATCATGTAATTACTTGCCTGTCTTCAAATATCAGTTATTTTTAGACAAACTGGAAGTTTGCTTTTAAACATGTTTGATGGTTCCAACCATCTTGGAGCTCTTTTAGCATTTCAGGAAAGGAAAAAAAGAAGCTATGTGTATGCATAATGTTAGTACCTATAATTAAGCTGACATAAGTCAGTTTTATTAAATTTATCAAAAAAGATCTTTTTTGTTACCTTGCTAGGTTGTAAATGACCAAAAGTTGATAAGAAAAGAGTTCTGAATGCTTGCTTAAATTTCAAATACGCAGCAAGTAATTATTGGCCTAGATACTGCTGAAATGCTAAGTGAACTAGAGTCATTTGGTCAATCTGAAGTTGATTATGGCATAGATGATTTTGACGATGAGGACAGTGATATTGATGACGAAGATGACCTCGATGAAGATGACAATGATGATGGTGACAGTGACGAGGTATTTATTTATTTCAAATGCTGTACTTTTTAGAATGCGAGTACCTGCACTTTCCATTTAATAAATCAGTTTAAATGCTTGTTGACAGGATTGGGTTGCCATTGTTGATGATGAAGATCAGGATGGGGATTCTGATGGGTCATTGGGGGATTGGGCTAAATTAGAAACCATGCGCTCTTCTCATCCAATGTATTTTGCCAAAAAGATTGCTGAGGTGATCCTCTACATCATTGATTTCACGCCATGAAAAGTCAAAGTTAAATTTAAGAGAAACATTAAATTGATTTCCTATTGAGGGAAATCAGCACTGTTAAACATTTATTTTTCTGCACATGCTGGCATTAAACCTTCTGCATCTGCTATCTAATTGGTAATTTAACCCACTTCATTTGTCGTCTTTTTTGCTTCTCAGGTTGTGACTGATGACCCCATAGATTTCATGGACCAGCCTCCTGCAGGTCTTGCTATACAAGGCCTTCTAAGGCCATCCTTCCTGGAAGAGCATACTACGATTCAAAAGCAGATATCTGAAGATACATTGAGTGACGCGGACTTAAACCGGATAGAAAAAGATGATGAACACAAAGAAAATGGTGGTGTTCAAATAAATGGCCACAAACATGAGAGTGGATCATCACTAGAGAACCCAAGTTGGGAAGAATTGGAAAAGGATGAGATCTTAGGAAATGGAACTTCATTTTACAAGCTAGAGATGATCAGAATTCAGTTAATTTCTTCCAATGGGAATCAGGTAACTGTGTGTAGGTTTTATGTGGTTCAACCCTTGATTGTTGTTGGTTAGCATTCCCTTCTTCCCTCTCCACGTGTCTCAGTTTAGGTAGTGCAATTTCTGTATTTACATTAATTATTTTGGTCATCTCGAAACTTATTGTCATATGGAGAATCATTGTGGACTTCAATAAGTTCTGATGGCACAGAGAGCAACAATAAATGAATATTTAATTTAACAAGTCAGGAATATGAAGGAATAACTATCATTAGAACAGAAAAAGGAAAAGAGGGTACTCTTTTTCATTCGATTTCTGAACAGAAAAAATGTCTATCCTGAATTATACAAGTTTGTATGCCAAGTTGATATCTAGTTTCAGAAAATTGACTCCATAAGCAGGATTCTGAAACTGTTTTGTGTCATGGAGGATGATAAATGATGTGATAATTTCACTGTGGATTTTCCCTACCAAGTGAATCTCGTACACAAGATCCATGGGATGTTCTTTTTTTTTTTTTCTCTTTCAATTGTTTTAAATGAAATTTGACCAGTTCTATATCGGCATTCTTTGACCATTTTCTGCTTGTGGGAGATTCATGTTTACATAATCACCATTATTCAGGGATTACCAAGTTGATGTTTTCTTATTTTGGTGCTTACAGATCTTTGTTGAGTTAGATGATTTTAGGAGAGCTAGGTCTGATGCAATTGTACATTCAGCTGCCAAAATAATATCTCGGCTTAAAGCTGCTGGAGAGAAGACTATGCAGGCGCTTAGATCTCTCTGTTGGAGATGCAAGGGAATTCAAGTGGAGGTAATGGTCCTTCAGCCTGTATTTCAGATTCAAATATTGTTCTGAGATCAGTAGATTTACTTCTTTTTCTATCCTCAGAAGTTCATTGCTGTACAATCCGGGGATTGGTCTACAGGGAATTTTTTTAAAAGAAAACCATGCAACTCAACCTCCCTTTGCTCATGCGCTGGAGAATATTTTAAAAATATAAGATAAGAAGAGAAACCTGAACATGTGATTGGAAGATAAAATGTCCGAAACCTAAAACAAACTTTTTTCCTGATAACAATGTCTGGTATTTTAGTCTTTGTTTACGATGGAAATGTGTCTTATACTGAACTAGATCTTCTATTAAGTATGATGCTAGCCGGCGTATTCATCTAGAGTTTCTTCTTGCAATTTATGGCAGGAGGTGTCTCTGATTGGTGTGGACAGCCTTGGTTTTGACTTGAGAGTTTGCTCTGGAACACAAGTCCAAACACTTCGGTTTTCATTTAGAAAGCGGGTAAGATATTGTAATACTTTATCTTCTTAGGAGTTTTGGGACTCCATAATTTCTATTCTTGTTGAATATCTATTGTATCGTAAATGAGTTCCTTCTTTGTGGATCAAAGTCCTTGACATAAACTGAAAAACAGACCCATTGAAGTGTGTGGTCACGACACCTAAAAGATTACTCTGATAAAGAGGCATATTTATGGCTTGCATACCTTCAGATGCATGCCTGATTCATTGTTATTGGCAAAACATGTGTGTTTTTTCAATAAAGAGTGGTTGTGAGAAATATGGCCATTAAGGATTAATATCTCTGACCCCAAATTGTTTGGGACTGAGGCGTTGTTGATGTTAGAAGATTGACAGTGAAACATGAAAGGAAGACTTTTACATGCTGTGATGTGAACATGAAGTATGTGACCACTTTATTTAAACCCCAAGCAATTAGAGAGGGCACATATATACTTACTCAATTATGTCTTCAATAGCCAAAAATTGAAATTTAATGTAAAACCACTTAGGGGGTATCTTATGTGAAATTTTTTGAAAAGCCAAATTGAATAAGGAAAAGGGGAAGGCAACCTACACATACATTTTCTTAATACTAGTTTCTACACACGTGCCTCGTACGTGTGTTTCATGTGAATTTTTATAGATACATTAGAATGACTAAAATTTCATGGAAATATATATGTAAATTGTAATGAATAATAAAATGTAACAATTACCAAATAAGAATAAAGACTTACGGCAATAAAACATTCATAGAAAACTAAATTAAGAAGTCTAATAGAGAAAAAAAAAAAGACAAAAAAACAGATTTAAGAAAAAATACAACGTAGACATTATTCTTATAAGACTGATGTATATATAGATGAAAAAATAAGTACAAAATTAGTACATAACTCTCTGAATTCGTATGAATTCCTTCAATATCTATCAAAATCCAAGAGTCTTCTTCATTTACTTTAACTATAGAATAAAAATAATAACCTATTAATCTTGGTAGGGGTTTCATGAGATAAAGAAGTTGAATTTATATAGATAGAGTATAAGGAATATCAAAAGATATTTTAAAGTTTTAGTTTAAATATTTGGAGGTTATGAATATGAAAAGACAAGAGTTATGAACATTAAGAGTATAAAAGTTGAATAAGTAGTTAGAAAATAATAATAAATAAATGAAGAATATGAAAAAAAAAAAAAAAAAGAGTTAGCGAACCATATAGAAAGAACAACTTAAGTTCTTATCATGTAATTAAGCATCAATGAATTTAAATTTGTGAAGCTAGATTCATTCTTTAATAATAATCAAGAGGACATTATCAATGTGTGTCTCCATTTTGTACATTTGCATCCTTTAAATTATTAAATTTCGTTATTTATCATAAAGGATAATACTTTATCCACATAAATTATATTATTCATGAGAGGGGTTAAGGAAAAAGTTATAAGAAGAGGAAAAGTATAACAATTTAGGTAAAAACTTTTTTTTTAAAAAAAATTTATAATTATTATATACATATAGATTATAGATGATAAATATTAATAAATTAGATATTTAATTAGCAATTAATCTTAGGAAGTCTAAAAGTCATTGACATTTAATTAAATTTATATAATCAAATATTTAAATATTTTATAACAATTTAATTTATAGAAGGGGTAAAATCGTAATTCAACTTTCAACTTTTTTTATTCATGCTTTTTGTAATATATGATATGAGGATATGATTTATTCATCTTACCTTCTAGGTTATTGGGATTATGTGTTCTACTACCGAAGGTAGTCCATTTTTGTTCATATTTCTTCTCAGCAAGAGAAAAGTTGAAACCTTGAAGACATATGATGTCCTATACAACAACATACCCAGTTTGGTTCCACCCAGGGGGATCTGGTAGAGAGACTGTTTCTGATAGACCCCCGGCTCAAGACAAAGACAGTCTGGGAAAAGACACAATGAAAATACAATAGACAATTGATAGTAACAAAAACAACAGAGAGTAACAAAATTGTACTATAACAAAATACTATTACAAACAAACTACACGAAATAATGGATAGTTGCAGAAATCAAAGAACAAGGAACTACAAAAGTAGTCCTACGACTAATAGAAAGGGCAACAAGACAAGACACTTCTGCCAACTAGTAGTAAACACTTACTAACCTTCTACCCTAATTCGTGTCCTCCACACCTTCCCATCTAAAGTCGTGTCCTCAGAGCTACAACTTCCTCGTGTCCTTCTCCTGAATCCATCAATAACAAATCTCTCAAACCTCTACACTGGGGCATCCGTGCATCTCCTCATCGCTGTGGCATCTGTTAATCTTCTGAATATTAGAGATAGTTGGTCTAACTACCACTTTGTAGAACTTTCCTTTTAGGTCTAGGTGACACCTTAGCACACAAAACTCCAAAGCAAGCCTCTATTTCATCCACCCTTTTCCATATCCTCGTCAACCTCTCCATTTCCTTGGCTAATCGACCCAAGGTGAAACTACCTCTCTTCTGGATGATCTGCGTATCAAGCCTCACTTCCACATCAGCCTCATGCATCATATCACTGAACTTGCACTCCAAGTATTCAGTCTTGGTCCTGCTCAATTTGAACCCTTGAGACTCCAGGTTTTGTCTCCAAACATCCAACTTAGCGTTAACTCCATTGTGAGTCTCGTCAATCAAAACTACATCCGCAAATAACACACACCATGACACCTCACCCTGAATATATCATGTCAATACGTGCAACCCCATCTACACAGGGAAGTGCTCCGAGTCTCCTCTCACTGTCGATACTCGGGTCTTCATGGGAAAATGAGTGATTTTCTCACATATTTTTTGGTATTTGGTAAGTAAGCATTAATATTTTTCAAAGAAGATACCATGGCATAACTAACTTTTAGGGGATGGGGCCAAGGAGTTTGGGCAGTGGCAGGGCCTATATTATGTATTAGGGGTGTTTAAGCACTCACCGCCTTCTGTCACTAACATTATTATTCAAGTACAAAATTTAGTAATTTATTGGAATATGTTAACCGAGCAGCCATAATATAATTTTTTTGGATCCACCACTGAATTTGGGAGGGCGATGTGAGGGAGTGGGGGGTTGGTGGAGGGGTGGGTTTGGGTTTGGGTGGGCTGGGTGGGTTGAAACGATCAGTTGGAAATGACGTGGTAGAGTAAACGGAAAATGACTTGTCTCCTTGATATTGTGCACGTCCTAGTAACTCACGTGAGTTGTGCCTAATTTTCGCTTAAGCTATGATCCCTGTTACTTTACAGGTTTCTTCTAGCTATTTATTAGTCTAATAATTGCAGTGAAGTAAAGACAGTGTCTTTACATCGTTACCTTCTCAAAAAAAAAAAAAGACGCTGTTTTTACATGAAAACACCCAACTCATAAAGGCGAAAAACCACAACCTGCACCTTTGTAATTTGACCCAAATCCACTAAATCAATGACCTTAACATAATTTAAATTACAAGAGTTGCAGCTAGGAAGTAATTCTGATCCCCAAAGCAATAATATTCGCAGATAGTTGCTTTGTTTTTCAAGTTATCCCAACTTGAAATCCAACTTCTAATTCTGTTTATTCCTAAACAATTGCTTCTAGCAAAGCTGAAAAGGTACAACTCGATAATCACCCTAATTCGAGAATTTTTAGACCTGACAGTTGCATAGACTTCTAATTCTGAGACAAGTTCTTCAATCCTTTAGACCTGACAGTTGCATAGACTCCCAAGCCTGAGCAAGTTCTTCAGTCCGGTTCTTTCTATCAGAGGCTGCTTTGAAAAATAAGTCAAAACTTGATTCTCAATAGCTCTTGCTTATTTGGTTCAGTTCTGTCTTTGCTTCTTGTGTGAGTGCCTTATCTTCTTCTGCGTAAGAGTTCTTTATTTATAACTTCAGATCATTGAGGTATAGTTGTTAAGAACCACCTTGTGAAGTCAAACTCTTCCACACGCCGTATTTGAGTGGAAGACTTCTGCTTCACTTCAACATTTCTTTATCCACTTGTTTTGATGGAGTTCACCTCTGATCTTTTACCAACTTCCTTGGTCTTCTGATTCTTCTATTCTTCTAGCTTTCATTGGACTTCTATTCCTTCCAGTAGTCCTGCTTCAGCAAATGGAACAGATCAGCATTGCACCTGGTCCATTACCTGTTCCAAGTCCAGTCTTGATCCAGCCCAGCTAGGCAGGCCAACACATTTCCGAAATGTTAAAACTAATCAAACATGGTATTTTCGAGAAAATAATTTCCTCCCTGCCAAACACACCCATTGTATTCTTGTTGCCTGCATTTTTCTTTTACCCAGTGTACGTGAAAAGGTGATAGAATATTTTTTTTGCAGGCCTCATCGGAGTATAGTGCTGAAAGACAACTTAATGATCTACTGTTTCCCAGGATCCACCACAAGTCGCGCCAAAAGAAAGAAAGTCAGCAAGCTGAATCATGAAAAACTGAAGACACAAGTCTATTTATTCTCTAGATCTTGTTGTACGACTTCTGACTCAGAATTGTACATAGCATGTAGTGAGTGTGTGATCGATTACATCATATTTATTTCAGTAAAGAGTCATAATTACTCAATTTTAATATGAACTCGACTTTGTACAGCTTAATTCCCATGCTGAAGCAATTTTGGTAATATGAGTATTCTTTTTAACCTTACTGTGTGAAACTACTTTCGGAACATTTTACTTATTTCATTGGAACAAAAGGTGTGATCGGTTGTACATTTATTTCAATTTGTATGTAAGAATCGGATAACTGTTTGCACGCCTTTGCAATCAACCTATATGTTAAATTAGGTCTTGTGTCTAATTCATACTCAAAAATTAGCTCAAAGGGAGGAGGATTGGAAGTCTATCTATCTCATTATCCACCAATACGAGACTTTTATCATTCTTTTAACACTATATCTACTCCATCCGTTTTACAAGCACAAGTATAGTTTTGAGTTAAAAATTGCATGCACACACACATGGAAATAGGAGGTGTAAAGACTCGAAGAAACATCTGTTGAGATATTAGCAACAAAAAGCTGCATTACTGTTGCACTCCTAGAAAACGAAACCATTACGTTTATCATCACTATTTTTGCAGTCATAACTGAAATAAGTAGTATAGTAACTATTAATTAGATTAACTAAGAATTTTTTATGTAGGTTGTGTTTGGTACGACATGAAAAATGTTAAAAGTTTTTAACTTATTTTCTTGTATTCAGTAGGTAAGCAAAAACTATTATCCTAAAAGCATTTGTATAAATACTATGAAGGTGGGGATAGGGAGGTAGGGATGTCGAATGGTGGGGATGAGGGCTATGGCGTTAAGGTAAAGATGAGGTGTCTTGGAGGGCGGAGAGGACACAATCAACATGAAATGTCACGAGTGAAACTTATTTTTTCCTATTTTTATTAGGAAATTCACTTTCCTCATTTCTTAAGGAACTTATTTTCCTAGAGATCGAACACTAAGTATAACATAACTCTATATATGAAGCTAATTGAGTGTTTTTTTTTTAATACAAATCAATTAAAACATATGTTGAAATGAACTTGGAGAAAGTTTCTTACACCATTACTTTCGGTGTTTGAGACTTATTTATTATTTATATGATCTAAGCAAATAGGAATATTTTTACAAAAATACTGTCATTTTCGTAAACTCCAAATTAATGTTGTCGAAACTAAGTACTAGTACAACGTACAATAAGTACTACAATGACTCTATTAATTTAAGCTAATTAATGCCTAGGTACGTAATGCACATACTCTCTTGATTGTCGGTATAATAATATGCTGTTTTGTTTAGAATTTAGATCGTATATACTGTCTTTCAATTTACTATCGTTGTGTGTTGAGTGTCAAATTACAAATAAGGTCTACAACATATTTATATTTTTTCAAATCTCACTCGTAGAATTATATGAGATATGTTATTATTATTGTTATTTGTCGTTTTCTTTCAGCTTACTTCATAATTAATCGTAATTACTTGAATGTCATGGCCAAGTTATCGAAAGTAGACCAACAGAGATATGAGTGGTGATGAAGGGTGTGTTTGGTACGGAGGAAAATGCTTTTCATGGAAAATGTTTTTTTAGAAAATGTTTTCTTGGAAAACAAGTAGATTTTGAACTTATTTCTCATGTTTGGTAAGTGAGTAGAAATTTTTTTTCTGAAAATGGTTTTTAATGTTTGATTTATGAATGAAAAATGTTTTTGAGAGACATCTTTTATTTTTTTACTAGAGTAAAAAATGATTTATGAAATTGAAAATATTTTTTAAAAACAATTTTTTTTTTGGATGATGGTGAGGGTGGGGAAAGGGGAAGAGGTAGGAGTGAAAAAATAAAAATTTGAACTTGATAGTATTTTAAAAAAATAAAATTAATTTTTTTGGGGGGTGGGGGGTTGGTAGGGAGGTAGGAGTGCCGATGGTGGTGGGGGAGAGTTCAGGGATCCGTTAAAAAATTAAAATTTTGAAATTGAAAATACTTTTTGAAAATTGATGTTTTTTTCCAAAAAAATTGTAATTTGAAATTAGAGGAGAGTTTTGGAAAATATTTTCCTTAATTTTTGAAGGAAAGTGATTTTTCTTAATTTTGAGGAAAATGAATTAATTTGGAAAACATTTTTCAAACTTTTGTCCCAACCAAACATAACTTTTTAATTTTGTGATTCTAAATTAAAATTATGTCAAATATATCAAAATATTTTTTAATTTTATAATTTTTAATATGTCAAGTAAATAATTAAAGTTAAAATATTATCAAAAAATGAAAGGAGCCATTCAAACTTACTAATTAAATGCATGCATACCAAGTACCAATAACATATTTATTTGCATCAACCATACTATGATTGTATGCTAAATTTTTTTAATTTATTTTTCAACTGCTCCAACATACATATCAAAAGTTTTTTTAAAGTTTAGATTATATTATAATAGTGTTATAAATATTTGTTCTTTAGAGCAATATTTGTTAAGAGGATGATGATCTCACATAATTGTCCACTTTTGTTCATCTTCACATAGGAAAATACCACGAAATTACCAAAGATGACATGGAAATTGTTTTGTTTAAAAGAAATGACACGATAGAATAATGGTAACTGAGAAAGACGTCTACCAAGAAAACTTAATCAGGAGGCGATTGAATAAAATTAGTGATCTAAAATTAAATTTTAATTAGAGATTTCAAAATTACTCTATAAAATTCATATATTTTTATTTGCAGAGTATTCTTCTAAAATTTTAAGATGCAAAACGAAATCACGGTGGGTCATGTGTATTTTTTATTTACAATTCATTCTTATAGCTTTATTTAGACAACAGTGCTAAAACTGAAAAACGAATCCATCACAAAAAGAAAGAAAAAATGAATCTATGTGGAGGTGGAAAAATCATAAACAATGGAGATATATATAGAAATTTGAAATAATAATTGTATAAATAACGCACAATTATATGTATACTTAATAGAATTGGACATTTAAAACTATTTGCTTATTATACACAAAAATAATTTTAATATTTTATTTTTTATTACAAAATTGCTTACATTTAAAATCTCAGAAAATATTCATTTCCCAATAATAAAAAATTAAAGCATGCTAATACATCATTTATAAACTTTGATCCTTATAAGTATGAGTGCTCATGGTTCAGTTTGGATCGTCTATCCACGAAAGTCAAAATCAAATTAAAATTAATTTTGTCAGTTATTAAAATTTTTAAATCAAATCAAATTAAACGAAAAAAACAATATCACCGGTTTGGTTAGTGTTAATATGGTTCAATTTTTATTTATTTTTTAATTTGAAAATAATAAATTTGTTGAGGGCATACACATCTTGATAGACATAGACACCTATTATATGAACGGAAAACCACTGTGAATTCAATTACACAATAGTACTAGAGTTATTATTACACGAACAAAGTGATTTAATTCAGTAAAATTGTGTAATAACCTGATGTGAGGTAAGGTAGGTAAAAACTAAAGTAATGAATTTTGATGGACATGAAATTAGATTTTAATAGTTGGACTAAGAAAATGATAAAGTTAAATATTTAAGTTAATTAAAATTTAATAAAATACTTATATTTTACTTATGAATAATATATAAATGATTATAAAATTTATATAGTATAATTTCTCGGTTCGGTTTGATTATTTTTGCGGACTTTTTTTTGGTAAAATCAAAGTCAAATCAAATAATATCGATTTTCAAAATTTAGAACCTAATTGAACCACACCAACAATCAATTTTTTAAATCGGTTTGATCCGAATTGCGATTTGATTTGATTTTTTTAACCATAACCATGAACCGCCCTACTTATAAGATCGAGAACTTTTGCTGAATGAAATATAAATGTGAGGAAATCTTTCAACAATTTTTTAGAGTAAATTTTAGGTTTACCAAACATAAAAGTTACATTTGTACGATATAACTATAGTTTGCATAATTGTGCTTCATAACAAACTTTATGTTTGCTATGGAGCATCTACAACATCTCCATTTGTATAAATCGCAAGCAATATCTCGTTTTGTATAAAAGTATAGCTATTGTATATGTATATCGGTTAGATAATTGTATGTATGTAATTATTGTATATTTATCAATGATTGTGTTTGCATCTCTGCATAAAATTTGAATTAGTATACAATTAAATCAAAATAAAACATTTGCATATTAAATCTCTCTCTCGCTCGCATTATACAACAAATAATACATTGTAATTTGTATAATTGTGTTTTTATAAAATGAGAAAGAGATAAAAACAAAATATAATTAGTAGGGGAAATATGTATTTGTATAATTATAAGTGTATAAAACGAAAATATATGTATTTGTATAGACAATTTTCTTTCGCTTTATATAAATAGAAACACAATTTATACATATGCATTTGTATAAAGTGAGAGAGGCGAGGGAGAGCGGAGAGAGAGAGATATGGGAGAGTGGTGATCGATATTTTTGGGGAGAAAGATGAACGAAATATGTATATATACAGTTTTCTTTCGTTTTATACAAACACAAACATAATTTATACATTCGTATTTGTATAAAGTGAGAGAGGCGAGAGACTAGCTAGCGAGAAATCAAGAAGTAGCAAGAGAGGCAAATAGCAAAGTGTTTGCTAAGGATTAGAATTAAATAAAATTGTGGTTATAATATTTAATTTTAATTAATAATTTGCTATATTTTCTATTATTATTTTTTTACTAAAGTATGTATTGATATAATATTCTTTATGTACTGATGTAATATTCTTCGTCAAAAATGGCATAGCATATTAAATTTTCAAAATATTTGGTCAAAAATACTAGGCCTATTATTAGTTAACTTACATAGTCTATTTCCATGTATGACATTATGACAACAAAGCATCAATTAGTAGTGTTTCTTCATTAAGAAAGTAAATGTTTAGTAACAAAAATGGAAAATAGTAAACTAAAATCAACTAAACTAGAGTAAGGATGGGGGGTGATTTTTTACAATAAATAAATAAAAAATATATTGCTATAAAAATGAATGTTGTCGATATAGGTAATATGCTGTTATAAATTGGTATATTATAACATAAGAAATCATTTTCTATTATTATAATGAAATATTATTATAAATAATAATTATTATAAAGTAATTTAAATTTATTAACTTTATTCTTAAGTCGTTCCAGTAATATAGCGTTTTGTGTCAGAGAATTAATAAAGTTGATATATGTAGTAAATTTTGAAGTGTTTTCCGTGTCAATATGCACTAGCAAGTTCTTTGATTCGATGTGACCTGGGGTCGATATCTTATGTTATGTTAATTAAGTTTTAAGGCACTTAATGGTACATAACAAAGAGCACAAATAGTCATTAAGAAATCTTAAGTGGGGTTGTTTAACCAAATTTGTTCAATTAACAAATGTTAGTAGATCATTAAATAATCATTTTACATGGTAAGGGTGAATGCCACGTATATAAATCTCAGATGATTAGATTTTATAATTGCACAACTATTATATTAAATTAATCCATCTCAACATTTTTTTATAAAAAAAAAAATTAACTTATCCATCTTTTCCTCATTATATAAATTGTAGTAGTTCTGTTCCATTTTCCAGTCTTTTGTACGTTAAAAACATTGAAAAGAAAAGTTGTCAAATTAACACAAAAAATGGCTGCAAATGATGTGCCATGTTGTGAATCTATGTTTTGGGTATACTTAATTATTTGTGTATCACTTGTGTGTTTTGCTGGACTTATGTCTGGATTAACGTTAGGACTCATGTCTCTTAGCCTTATGGATCTTGAGGTTCTTATTAAGGCTGGTCAGCCAAATGATCGAAAAAACGCGGGTAGTCCTTGTTTCGATTTAATAATTATATTTTACTTGCTAGTTCTTACTTAAAAAAGACGCGATTGTCCAATTAAAAGTTAGTCAGAAACGTTTCTAATAAGTCAATTTAGTGAGTGAGTGAGTGATGTGATGCCACTTTTGAGTTCTAATTACTCTGTTTCTAACTGATCACAGAGAAAATTTTGCCCATTGTTAAGAATCAGCACTTGCTCTTGTGCACCCTTCTAATATGTAACGCCATGGCTATGGAGGTACGCCAACTATGGATTCAGACCCTACAACGTCTAAATTTTGGATTCGTGACTGATTTTTAGAGTACCATTTTTTCGAGCTGATTAATGTTTTATATTATTTTCATGAAACAGGCTCTTCCAATATTCCTTGATGCTTTACTTCCTGCATGGGGTGCTATATTAATATCAGTCACACTCATACTAGCCTTTGGAGAGGTTATTTCTCATGAATTTATGTTGGTTTAGGTATAAGATTGAGCGTTTGAATACCTACTAACAATTAAACTTCAATATTTTTGCCTCCCACAGATTATTCCTCAGTCCATATGTTCGCGCTATGGACTGAGCATTGGTGCAAGATTGGCACCATTGGTTCGTTTGCTCGTCATAGTTGTCTTCCCTTTATCTTACCCCATCAGTAAGGTATAGAGAAATAAAAAGATTTTACAAGTTAATTTAACCTGTTGTAGCATGTAACATGCCTTATTTTCTAAGTTATTTGATTCCATTTACTCCAATAGACAGTTGCTTGTAGTTTCTATTTCATATGACTATGTAAAACTTCCATTATACAGTCAATGTATGTAAAAAGTTGTTTATTTGTTCACTTGGTCTGATCAGTTGTTGGATTTACTCTTGGGGAAAGGGCACTCTGCACTTCTACGCCGTGCGGAGCTGAAAACTTTGGTGAATATGCATGGTAATGAGGTTAGTATTTTGTACCTTAAATTCTCTTGATTTTAGGTTCCAAGACCAGACCAGCTCTGAATCACAAATTGGTTAGCAGTCTGAGGCTTATCTAAGAAAAGTTATTTATTCAATGCTTTCGGTTCAATTATGCGCATATAATAAGATCAATACTTCTAAATCCTGGATTCGCCTCTTGATTACAGGCAGGGAAAGGTGGGGAGTTGAGCCACGATGAAACAACCATAATTGCTGGAGCATTGGACCTGGCTCAGAAATCGGTTAAAGATGCAATGACTCCCATGTCCAGAGTCTTTTCCCTTGATCTTCATTCTAAACTTACCGAGTATACTACTAACTCCGCCAAATTTTGCCTAGCTAGCTTCAATTAGCAGATCATGTTTATATGCATAATAATAACCCGAATAATGTTTGATGGTTCTCAGTGAGATGATAAATCTGATAATAAGCAAAGGCCATAGTCGCGTACCTGTATACTCTGGTAGTCCAACAAATATTGTAGGCCTAATCTTGGTAAGTTTTTTTTTCCCCAGAAACTTTACTAGTAGTACTTCAGTTATCACTCTGCAACATTTTCATTGCATATTTAACTATTCTTCAATTTCTTTACCATTCGTACAACCTCTAGGTGAAGAATTTGATAAAATATCGTCCTGAAGATGAGGTGCCAATCAAAGATCTCACTATAAGGAGTATACCAAAGTACGACACTATTTACTTCTTGCATTATTTGATACTCTTTTTCAAGCTGTTCCAATGTCAGGGGTTGATTTTGCTTAGACATGAGTCGTGACTTGTAAGAAAATACTCGAGCTGATTTCTCATATAGTCAATTAACTAATAGTTATTATCTCAGAAAGTCACTTGAGAATTCAACACCAAAATAGTTAAAATAAAAGTCAGTCCACAGTGAAACGGAAAGTTGACTTAATCTTTATTTGATCTCCTGCAGAGTCCCAGATTCGTTACCATTATATGATCTTCTTAATCAGTTTGAGAAAGGGCACAGCCATATGGCTGTAGTGGTAAAGAGTAGAAGGATCACTAAGGAAACTGCGGAAAATGCCACTGCTAAACACGATATAATCAAGATAAATATCCTTCCGGCCAGTCCAATTCAACAGCTTCATGCATTTGAAAAGGGTACGTTATACATATTAGTACAACGAACTTAATTACTTATTTCATGTTACAACATACCCAGTGTAGTCCGACAACTTCTGCAGGTAAAATTAATTAGTGATAAATTGGAATGATCTTTAATTTTAGGAGAAGAAGCAATTGGTATCATTACAATGGAAGATGTCCTTGAACAACTTCTGCAGGTAAAATTAAAAATCCATGTTTGTTACGTAAGTTTATTTTATGTTTTTTCTTAACTGATAGTCAATTACTGATTTGTCTGCAATAACTCTCAATTTTTTCTCCTGAAGGAACCAATATACGACGAGACAGATGACTATGTTGATGTTCATAACAAGTATGTTCGCAATATCTGTTTACATTTGTCTTAATCAATCATGATTACATATTGAACAATACACATTTGCTATTTTTGTGTCCAGAATTAGGATCAACATTCCTCCATCGATGATATTTTCACCTAGACGATCTCCAGGAGCAGTGGCAACAGGGGCTACTAATTATAAACCAAAGTGGCAAAGTCCAATAGCGTCTCCAATACATTCAAGCGCTCATCAAAGTCCTATGTTACGGTCACCTGTTTCACCATACGTGCAGTCACCATATATTGCCCCAAAACTATCCCCTGCACACTTGAATAGTACAAATTCTCCAAGCAGATTTTCACGCAGCTCTCCATCATCTAATGATCAGGTACCTGTAGTAATTATCATCTAAGTGATCTGACGGTGAAAAAGAATCTTTTATATAATGTCACTAAACTTTCTAAAAGATTCATGAGTACCTTAACATTAACCAAAATTTAAATCTGTCTCAGGTTTTTCTGAAATCTTATGAGAAGTTGGACAAACACGGAGTTTAGTACTTGAGGAGGATATTCTGGATGAATATAATTTAGAGATGCATGTAAGAAAGAAGAGGATATTTTATGCAACATCATGGATGATACCTTTTCAATTTCAAGTTTGCAAATATATTTTCTTTTAAACGCCTTTCAAAAACTGCATGCACAACATGATTTTGTTCATCGGTGCAGTTGAATTTGTTAACATGGCTCAAGGAAAGCAGATTGAGATAACCAAACAATAAGTTTGTTTATGCTAAATTGATTATAAGTAGACGTGATTAAGATAATAGGAGATAATTAACAAAGAATTATTCATATGGCAATATGAAAAGTAATGAATTAGATTTAGGGTCGGTCAGCTCGTACGCTTTCAATTAAAGAAAATACTACAAGTATTAATTTGCACATACCGTTTAGACATAATATTTGATAGAATACCAGGTCAGTCATCTTTTATTCTAGAAATTGTAAATTTGCCCTTTCCTCAATTATATTATTCGTTATAAACTGCCAAGAAAAGGTGATGTCGAATTGAGCAAAACTAAATTTTAGACCTCCATCAAAACTAGAGTTGTGGGAGCTATCAGAAGACAGTAAAAAAATCTATATACAAGGTAAGCAAACAGAGAGTCTGGCTAATCCTTGGATGCAACTCGCTGCTTCTTCCATTTATAAGCAGAGTCCAAGAGTTTCATATTATTAGTAATCTGCTCAGGAAAAAGATAGTCTATATACTCCTCGTATGCTGCTGGACCTTATAAGTTATATTTATAACTTGTATCTTGTAAATATTAAATAAATAAAATTTGTAATTTTAAAAAAGTAAATTAAATTACAAAAATTAAAAAATATCAATTTAATTTATTTAAATTTGTAACAAATTACAATTTCAATTTACAACTATTAGTAGAGTACATAGCTTACGCAGCCACCTTCTAGGAAGGGTTCTGTTTCAGCTGCGTGGGCGCTTGATGGCATGCATGGCTTGTCCGTGCTACGCCGTTGGGCGTTTACAAAAACACGTCGGCGACGTCGACGGGTCGAGTGGGCAACGGCAGGCGGACGCCGAGGGCGTCCTGTGGGCTTAGTAGGCGTGCCCGACGTCGCTCGACCGTGTGTGCTGCCCAAAGGCGATGATGGCATCACCAAGCTCACCAAAACTGTTTTCCATATCTATCCATTCTTCGAGAAGTATTACTCTTTCTTCCTTCAGTTCAGGTGCCGAATTTATCAGGTAAGAAACGGCCCTCTCAAACACATCTCTGGTATGTTGCAAGCACTTCTTTTTCTGATTGATATCTGAACTCATAGCTGAAGCCTCAAATTTAGCGTAACTTAACCACACCTTTACATGTTTTGTGCGGTTAAGAAGTCTTTCATATAGTGCTCTTGTTTTTTCAAGTTCACCCTCAGAGATCTCAAAGTCGATGTAAGCCTTCCATAGTAACTCGGGAAAATCCAGTGCAGGTTGGTCAATTGCAAGCTCAAAAACAGCTCTGGCTCTCTCTGTTTCATACAAGGACTTCTCTAACTCAGCGAATTTGCTCCAAGCATAGCAATTTTCAGGTGAACATTCTAAGTACTTCTCATAAAGATTTCTGCAACGGTCTATGTTCCCAAAATGCAGCTCTATCTCAATGTACTTCTTAAATATCTTGTCTTTAGGAGCCCTTCCAATTGCTTCTCCAAGTAATAGCCGCGCCTCCTTGAGTCTTAACTGACGAATCTCAAACTGGGCAGCCAACAACCAAATCTTTGCAAATGAGAACTTGTGATGCGGAATCAGCTTAAGACACTCTCTGTAGACATGTCTGGTCCTTTCCATGTCTTGTGCATCAAGCTCTTCATATAATGCATAATTAATCCATAAGTAAATGTATCGCTGCCAATACCGCTTCTCTTCAGCAGGAGGAACATTAGCAATGGCTCTCTCATAAACCTCTCTAATCCTCTCTTTATTTCCAACGCTCTCTTCTAGACGAATATAATCAAACCACGTATCATAGTGCCTTGGATGATCCACATCTCAGGGTCAGGCGCCGATGAGCACATTGAACTATCCATGTGGCTGAGAGCCCTCACCGGTTACGTGGATTCTTCTTCACTTGATCCTCATATTGAAACCTCCTTTTTCCAACTATAGCATCCTCAATACCTTCCCTATCACCATACTGCTTTTCAAATGCCAGAAACTTGCTGTACAAATCCTCAGCTCGCCCTTTTGGTATGTGATCAAGTGCAAATTTATATATGCACCTTGCCCTGTCCGTCTCCCTACACTTGTCCTCGAACTCTGCAAATGCCACAAACAACTGTTCAGCTTCCTCATCGTCATCTGCAAACTTATCCACAGCCCTCTCATAACAATTCCTTGCCCTCCCAATCTCCCCATTCTTCATCTCAAATTTTGCAAACCTAATCCAAGCACTAACTTTGGGATGACACTGCACGAATCTCTCGAAAATTTCTCTTGCCCTCTCTATTTCATTATACCTCAACTCAAACTTAATGTAAGAGAACCACCCTTGCTGGTCCGGCATCCACTCCATCCACCTCTCAAAAATACCTCTTGCACCAGCTACATTGCCGAGCATCTCTTCCATATGAATATACTTGTACCACAACTGATCAACCCTAGGCAAACGGATAACAGCTCGATCCCATAGATTACGAGCATGATTAACAAACTTATTCTTCATCTCCATATGGACATACTTCAACCAGATGGTATGGTCACGGCTAAGTGCATCAATTCCAAGCGCACGTTCCCAGATAGAACGAGCACGCTTCAAGTCCTTGTGTGATTCTTCCCATTCAGCATATTTCACCCACACACTCTTGTTCCAGCCTACACGGCTGATTAAGGATTCAAATTCCTTTCGCCTGCGAAGGCGGTAATCAGCTAATTCAGTTTGGTCAGTGATTTTCTGTTTGGGCGGTCTGATTTCTGCCTCTTGACGTTCTCTAGCTTCCCGGAGGATCTGCTCAGCCGTGATTTGGATTGGGGCTGGGGTTTTGTTCTTCACCTGTGTAGCTCTAGGAAGCTTTGAAGCCATTGAATAGAATGGAATCGAATCTCAGTTAATTATGATTATATTGAAGAAATCTCTAAAGAAGCTGCACATGAAAATACGTTGAAGGAGAACTCTACTTATAAGCATACACTAAAAAAAAAACAAATAACCTATTCCAATATAAACTAGGAAAATCATATCAAATAATAAATTCTAATTGAGTTAGGATTACTATATTTTCTCAACTTTCCTTAATCATTCTTTAAATTTATTTAAATTAAATATAATTTAATATATAAACATCATCATGATGCCTTATTTAACTGCTATATTAAAATAAAATATTAAAGAAAACCCACATTACTACTTCTTTTTACCAAAAAAATCTGCATCTGTTTTTTCAGCCGCTCTTTTATTTTTTAAACGTTTTTATGCTCTTTAATTGCTGCCTTTCCCTTTTTATTGAAAAAACAATAGAATACAATCTTATAATCTTTTTGTTTTTCACTCAATATGATGGAGGTAAAAATTTCACGGGTGTCTTATTTTAGTTTTTCCACTTAAGTAATCTTTTTTTTAGATTCTTATAATAATAAAAATAATAAAAATAAAAATAAAAATAAAAGTAATAATAATAATAATAATTATAATTATAATTATAATAATAATAATTATTATTATTATTATTATTAATAAAATAATAAATAATAATAATAAAAATAACAATAATAATAAAAGTGATAATATAATAATAATAAAAGAATTAAGGGCAAAAATGTAATATACTTAGTCAACATAAAATGAATTTTAACTTTAAACTTACATAGCTTTTAGCTTTTGACTTAAAATAAGTCATTTTTTATTTAAAATAAATAACTTTGATATTTGTCAAACACTCTAATAAGTTAAAAACTAACTTTTAAGTCAGTTTGGCCACCTTTTAAGCCCTTCCAAACAGGCTTTTAGTCAATCAAGACAAGGTTAAGAATAAAGTTACTTCCTATTTGCGAAAAAGGGGGAAGATATGATTTCTTGGAACTGAGGTTTGAGAAAAGGTAAAAGTGACGTCTTTGGCCGACAAGATACGGAAGCGAGACTGAAATGTTTGGCTAATTCGTTTGAAAATGATTTTTATAAGCAAATTCTATTTTGCTAATCTTTTTTAAAAGTACGTTCGAGAGTCAAAAATTACAATTAAGGCAAATATTAATGTATTTTTAATATAAAAATATTTTACAAAGAAAAACTAGTTTAAACATCTATTACAATAAATTGAAATGTTGATATTCAAATTTTTAATCAATATGATACCTTTTTCGAAGGGTGAAATCTTTAATTATTTTTTTTTTCTTTTTTGTTCTAATCTTACAAAAACATCGTTGTTACCTTTTTATTTTTTTTCTAATTCTGCAAAATAATAAATAAAATAATAATACATAAACATAAATAATATATATAATTTATTAAATAAAAATAAAAATTATCAAATGAAACTTAATCAAATTTCTGAGATATGTTAATTAATTAATAAGATAAAAATAAAAATTTTAATTTAGTCTTGAAAAAATTGTTTACAAAACAAATTTTTTAAATTTCTTCACAACAACAGAAAAATTGATTCTGCTTTCATTTAAAACAGTTTTACAGATTTGCCAAACACCTAATTTACCAAAAAAAGTACCTTTTTTTCTCAAAACAAATGTTTATAGGCTCCCAACAACAATGTACAGGCTCTAAGTTTAGTAAATCAAATAGAAGAGTATTTTTAAGATTGTTAATAATTTGAGGATGAAATTAATAATTTACGTTAAGTTTTTAATGTTTTCAACTAACAATTATTTTTTTAGTTTATTAATTTTAAAAATGCAGTATTTATTAAACGTTGATGACATCTTCGGAAAGCCATATTCTCTTCACATACATCATTTTGTACTTGATCTAAGAAGTAACTCATTAAAGTGAAATAGCATGCTTTGCTCTTCATTCTAATTAGAGATAGCATGCTTCAATTGCTACAACAGTATTCTTTCAGTGAGTATGGTGCAACTTGTCATCACCAATCCTGAAAGAGAGCCTTGGAAACAGAAGTAGAACTCCGTTCTAGCTTTTCATCACTTTGAGAGGATGACCATTTCTTTCCACTCATTGGTGTTTCATACACCACGCTGTGTCTACCTTTTTTCCGCTCTTTTCTTTTCAGTTCCTTCTGATCTTCACACTTTATTTTAACAGACTTAAGCTGCTTTGGGGCCCAAACTCTTTGCAGGTCTGGCATCCTTGTGAATGATCCAAATCGTCGAGCCTTCTCTCTCCGATCACGAGCTTCACTTAACTTGCGGGCATGTTCCTCTCCTGTTATAGCTTGGGAGCTCCCATCGATGTTTTCTGGTGGTTGGCACAACTCATCCTCTGCTGAGACTGATAATCGCATGTTGTTGACTTCAGCCGTTTCATACCTCTCTTGCTTCTCCCTCCAGGACTGATTACTGTCCTCACTATTGAACAGAAGAGCCTGCTTTTCATCTTCAACACCAAATGGAAGTAGATCCATTTCTGCGTAAATTCTATTGACAACATCTTCGATAATGTTATGGTACCTGAATCATGTTGGATTTCCAGATTAGGTCCCAGATAACAGTACTATGCTATGGTAGAGCATGAATTTTCTCATCTATGAGGAGCAAACCAGAGCTAATTCTACTTAAAATAACAGAGTGATTGCTTTCAACTTTGATGACACAGAGATTGAAACCTCTATGCTTGTAATTCATTAACAGAAGTAGTGAAGGTAATGGAGTTCTCTGAGAAATTCAACATAACAGAACTTAGTTTTATAGTAAATGAAATGATTATCTAGTAGAAAAATGACAATTATATGGCCTCAAAACCATACATGTCAAAAATCCCTAAGCCGGTGCATGAAGTTTCTTTAAGAACCAAAGTTTTAAAAGAAGAAAAATGTCATGAAACAGAAAACTAATGAAGTGGATTCTATGATGATGAAATCCAAATAATCCTTGATGGTCTATAGAGATATGGTAGGTCTAATCTTAGATAATTATCCTATTCTTGTCTATGTCAGTAAGAATATAATTAGTGTATCTTGACAAGGAAAGAAGATGAGGAAACTTGTGCAAGGAGGATACGCTAGAGGCAGCAATATATAGTGAAGTAGGACGGATAAAACATGGAAACAAAATAATTGTTGTTGGTGAAATAGAAGGATTGGAAGACAGAAGACCTATTTGTCATGCTGAATACTATCTTTATCAACAAAAAAAAAAAAAAGGGATTTAAAACTTGTTGTAAGGCATGAATCAGATTATCACAGGTATAGGGCAAGAATGAGCTCTTTAGTTTCAAGCAAAACATTAACCTTAATCGAATAGTACGTTCAACGTAATCATATAGGCTAAGATCACCATGAATCCCTCCTTCAACAAGATATTGAATAATCTCTAGAAAGGAACAGATCTCTTTAACCAGCTTCTGCTTGGAGGACTCTTTAATACTCTCAGAAAAGGTTGATCCAAGGATTTCCATCCGAAGCAATATCTGCATTTCAAATCTTGTGAAAGTTAAGGATAAATGCACTTTAAGTACAACATCAATTCATTTACTTCATAAAGCTGAATTCAATTTGTAATAATTTATAAACAAAAGCAGGATGAAACTAAAGGAAGGATACTCTCGAACAGTATTTTCTGAGGTTGGACTGAAATCGGATACTTCAGAGGGATCATCGTGCTTCAGCTTCTCTTTCATTTCTTTGGGCTTTCTTAGTAGGATCTTCATAAGTTCAGGTAGGATAGTCTTGCAACATGAATCATTTGTTTTTGGAATTTGGGATTCACCTCCTACATTATCATCTATCTCATACTTTTGGGATAATGCGCGTATCGATGACTTCAATAGTCGTGCTGCTAAAGTTTGCAAGTCTCTTCCAGATTGTAGACCATGCTGGATTTTCTTTGGTAGATTACTGAAGAAGGCTTCTGCAGTTTCTGAGCATACAAGATGTGCATCTCCCTCCAGCATGAGGTTTGAATCTGAGGGAAACTGTGTAGAGAATGGCTGTTGCGTCTGTCTTTTATGTGAATCTGCAGCCTTTAGCAAGCAGGTGCTGGACTTCTTGATTTGTTTCATCCAGCACTTCAAGAACTTCAGCTTCTTTGATTTCTCAATTTTTCTGGCAAAACAAATATCTACCAGCTCAAAATCATTACACTCAAATGCTTCCTTGAGGAATGAACTCCAAGTCAGATTCTTTGTTGAACACTTCTTGTCCTTTTTTCTTTTTCCATTCCCTAGTGAGACATTGATTTCATTAGAACTGCCACAGGTCATGTCATTCATCTGCTTTAAAATTGAGCCGTAATTATGACCACCTTCTATTCTTGAAAGAAGAGCCAATTGTGCTGTCAAAGGCCTGAGAACACCTGTGATTGTACTTCCATTGCTATTTGATACAGTTACTGAAACCCAATAGCTTTCTTCATATAAGAAACTGAGAAGAATTTGCCACAGGACTGTAGAATTTCCTTGGGAATGCTGACCCTTTACTCCAGATAGTACATCAAGGACTCCATCAACACAAGTATCATTACGATAGTTATTTTTGCATCTGGCAGACTGCTGCACTAGAACATAACTAGATGAGCATCCTTCAATCCTTTCTCCTACATTGCACTTCTGTACAGCCTTGAGATGCATATTAAACGAGCTTTTACCAAGACAAGACCAAAATGTTTCTTCTCGATCACACCCTTCATTTTGCTTGTCTCCAAGTCCTAGTGTATTCAGAATATCTTCAGATCTAAGCTTAGGCAATGTTGTGATATTGAGCAATTCAAGATCACATAACTTGCATTCCAAAGGCTTTCCATTGACATCAAGGATCTCAAGATTGAGCTGTGCAGAACCTCTGTCAAATGCATTGCTTTTCAGAAAATCAAAAGACATCCCAATTTCAGGATATATCAAGCCAAAGGGAATCAGAGCAGAACCTAAAACAATGGAATCAGTTGAACTAATCCCCCAACCAAAATGTCTAATTCCATTCTCCAACATGGATGACCATTCACCTTTATCAACAAATTCAACCTTTCCATCATTATTTTCATCTCTCACGTCGATCCAACTAAAATGAATATTTCTATTATCAAAAGCACTCCTCACAGTACCAAAAATCTCACTGAATTTGAAATTAAAACCTTCAAAATCCTTTAAAATCTCAGAATTCACATCCACATGTACATACTGAGCTAGATCAATCATCGATCTGGAAATAGGCGAAAATAAAACAATCAAATTCTGAGATGCCTTTGGAATCTCACCAGTCATCTTACCTGGAGTACTCTCCATTTCAGACTCCCAAACGTAATCATGTACTAGCTGAAGCAAATAACATGCAGTGTGACAAGCCTTAGAACAATTCACTTCCAATTCAACTGGCAGCGCAAAGGAACTTAGGGTTTCGGTAATTGATTCTAGGGTTTGAGACTGGTGGTTGAAACCGGAAGAGAGGTTCGGAATGAGGCTGTGTATTGCGGAGGAGGAGCGGAGAGGGGAAAGCGAAGAAAAGAAAAAATTAAAAGCAAAAAGCGAGTTGCAGAGAGATGGGAAATTGAGGAGGCGCGTGGAGGTAGCGAGTATGGAGTTGAGGTAGTGTGTAGGGTTTGTAAGAATGAGAAGTGGATTTAGATCTATGAGGAGCACAATCCTTTGAGTTCTCGAGTAGTCTATAGTTTCCGCCATAGCTTGCAGATACGAGCAGAGCACTAACCTGCGCCGTGTGTGCGTATGACTGGTTGCGACAGTTCTAATTATCTGGTGAATTTTTAATACATGCCGGAAAGTTGTTCTGACTCCACCGCCGGTGCCTCTCCGCCGGATCTTTGATAGCAGAGAGAGTAATCCAACATGCGCTGACGGATCTTTGATTGCATAGAGAGGTATTGCAACATGCGCGGTAAGTGATTGAGTGAAGTTTCGGAATTTGGTAGAGACTGTTTGTGGCGGGAAACGGAAACAGCGGGAAATATTTTGATTTCAAAATGAAAAAGAAAAAGATGATTGCTAAAATGAACCGGAAGAATCTTAAGCACGTGATGGGTGCTGATAGGCATGTGATACGACGGCCACGCCATCTCTTCTTATGAGTAATTCTATCCGTTAAAATTGGATATGGATAATGATTGAATAGCTTAAAGTCGAATTTATTTATTTAATGTGCACTTAAATTATTAAAGTGATTAAAGGAAAAAGAATATAAATGTACTCTATAATCAAATTTATTTATGTCATTCGAGCTTGGCTTACTTATTGAATTGGTTATTTGAAAAAAGATTCGTTCATATTATTTTTTGTTAGTTTGATTTTCATAAAATTATATTTATATTAACAAGAAATAACTTTTAGCATTTTTCGATTAAAATTTTGATTAAATATATTCAATTTGTTGTTTCTTCTTCTTTAATTTGATACGAAATTATTTTAAATTTCAAAAATAAATTTTTTTCAAGCTAAATAGTAAAATTTAGAATAATAAAATAAAATAATTTAAATGAAGAATTAACTTATTTTATAATATTATTAAAATCGAATTACTATTAATTCAAAATAATAAAAATCACACAAAAATTATAAGGAAGAGTTTCGAACTCGAGATGTCAGTATTAAAGAGCCATTGGAATTTTGTTAGGCAAGTTCTTAATTGTTTTTTTGTATCGAAATGTTACTTATAAAATATTAGATGGTCAAGCTCAGGGTGAAAAGCAAATATACGACGTCGTTGATATCCTATCTTCTTCTTCGGGATCGTTGTTGGGGGCTCTGAAAGGAAAACACCAAATCCGAAGCAGAGCACTGGAACACCAGAATACAAATGTCGACGATTTCGGCCACATTTTTTAGATCATTATACTGTATAGCTTCTCCGCCACCTTCTACTATTTCAAGATTCTTTCTTCCAACTCCTTTACTTTTACCCAAATTCCGTTCATGCCCCAAGCCTCTTACTTCTTCGTCAAGGAAACCGGTGGCATGTACCAATTCTTCCGAAGAAGCAGAAGTTTCTCAGACGATGGATGAATGGCTTCAGAAACTACCCGATAAGACAAAGCCTTTGTACTCTCATAGTTTGCCCTGTATAGAAGCCTGGTTGAGGAGTTTGGGGTTTTATCAGAGTAGAGATGATAGAGCTCTTTGGTTTGTCGAAAACCCAGATTGGCAGGCTCAATTGTCACTGGATATCACTGAACTTCATATAAGGTTAGTCTTTAATTTTTCGCTACTCCCATTTTCATGAGCGATAAAGATCATGTTTTTAGTATGTCTGTTTGGTTATATTTAGCTGCTCTTCGCATGTGCTTGTTCACGGGTATGCGGGGTAACCGGTGCATAGCCAGACTTTAATGCACCGGTATGCCTGTGTGTGTTGTGGAATGAGATGGGTATAATGTGAGTAGTGGCAGAACCCAATTTTCACTGGGAATTCAAAATATAAAAAAGTAAACGTACCAAGCAGCTAACTGTTCAATATCTATTATATATACATGCAAAATAATTGTAACCCTGTGTAGTTCGGATGAACCCCTTCTGGTTCCCTAGCTCTGCCCTGAATTGGAGATGAATGCTAATGGAGGTTCATTAAGGTTTAGTTAATTCAGTAATTGATACTGATGTTTTATGATTTTTGGACTACTGTGACAAGAAATAGATTATGGTGAAATTCAGGAGTGAGGTTAACTTGAAAAGGCACCACTTATTGATAGGTTTTGGGTCTTATCCGATGGGGTCAGTTTATATGATTATAATTGGAGATCGAAGTGGTTAAGCCTGCATAGATTTGGTTTAACCAAGAAGCGTTTGTTTGATTGATTAGTGTCAAGAAAAATCTGTACACGGGTTATACTGTTTGAATTGCATTTTTGTAGTTAAAAGGATAATTTACAGAGAATAAGGTTACATTTGGCAGTAACATTAAGTTTTCATAACTTTGTTGGACCAAGTAGGTGGGGAGTTCTTTTACTGGCTATAACAATCATATACGGAGTTCTTATTGTAACAATGTTTAGCTTTGTGAAGTTAAGATCCTATGTAGTTAGCATGTTCCATGCCCCTTTTTCTTGATTTTGTGTTTTCATGATGTTCATGATAAGAAGTTTGGCACCCAAAGGTGTGGAGTAACAACCAACAGAGTGGGTGAAAACCATGGGAGACTAGGGTTCAGTTCCAAGTAAATATTTATGCCCACTAACTTACTCGGTACCTGAGCTGATGGATGATGGCAGCTACCCATTAAATTGTGGAGGTGCACAACCTAAACGTACACCACTGTTATCGAAGAAAATGACAGAGCAGTTTAGAGAGGTTGATTGGTTATTGTCTATGTTTCTGGGTTTAGAAACATAAATTTAAGTTTTAATTTGTATCTATTGTTGTGTGTTGTGCCTTTCTTCTGGTAATAGGAATTAATATATTATTTTGATGCTATATTGATTAAAAGTGTGATTGTAACTTAGAAAGGAAACATCATGATTGCAGCCTTAAGTCATGTCTGGTGGATATCTTATTACATGAAAAAAAAAATTGTCTGGTGTATATCTCTTTGGTGGCTGATGAACAGAATCGTGAAGTCTGATTTTTAGGTTTTGGGTCTATTTTCCAGTGTCTCTACCTTTAAGTAAGTTAAACTTCTAACAGCGACCTAGTAGTCAATTAAGTGGGTTGAGAACCTTGAGGTGACGGGTTCACATTCTACCAATGGCAAAAACACTAGGTGATTTCTTCCCATGTACCAAGCCAAGAGTTACCCGGTATTTGTATTGGTGGGAGGTAACAGGTATCCTTGGAATTAATTGAGGTGCGTGCAAGCTAAGCCTAGACTCCACAATTATTAGAAAAGAAAGACTTGCATTATACCCAAATTGGTACTTGATTCACAAGTTCTGAAATTGAGGTCTCAAGGTTCAATGGAACAATTTGCACACTATTCTCTTAATTTTGTACTTTGATATCTTTTTTATTTTGTAGGTTTGGATTCTAATTCTCCTTCTAAGCAATTTATTTATTAAAATCATCAGCATTCAAATTGATGCATAGCGAAATTTTGATACATGATCATGCTTGATATGAAAAACCTGCTTAAAGTATAGTAGACATATCTTTTGAATTATTATATCTTGCTTTTTCCTATTGGTTTTATTGTAGGATTTGTTCAATTTACTGAAAACTTCTTAGCACTTAATGATATTATATTTTCCATTGTGGGTATGATGCAAAAGAAGCCACCAGAAGTCCATGTGTTTTCTTTTTTAAAAGTAAAACTGAATAAGTTAGCAGCTTAATGACTAGCGTTGTCAAGGCTTGAGAAAGCAATGGTTATTAGGAAACCCTTTGTCGGGGCTTGAAAATGCATGGATCATGGGTAATTATAGATATTATTGGATGTATGTGTTTACCTGTAGAAGAATTTGGGCCTTCAAAATGTTTCATCCTTTAGAGAGGGAAAGCTCTCTTTTGATGCAGACCATAGTTCTCGAGAAATTTTGAAGAATTGTATTACTTCTAGTTCTCCTGACAATGTCATACTACAATCAATAATTACTAGATCACAGTCATACTAAGCTCTTTGATAAATAATTTGTGATTGCTCTGTAGTGGTAATTTAATTGCAATATTCAAATAATATTGCACTGCCAGTTTGAACTTTGATCTAATACAAGCTAATGTTTCTTGAAATGCAGGTATCTGAAGAGAGGACCTGGAAATCTTGAAAAAGATGTAGATAGAAGATTTAGCTATGCACTGAGCAGGGAAGATATTGAAAATGCCATACTTGGAGGTCCATAAGGACAAACCTTTTATGCGTGTACGTTAGGTAGCCATAACACTGTTCCATCTCAATTCCAAGCAACTCTAATGAGTTAAGTTTCCCAAAAACTCATATAGATACACATACAGTGGGATCCAAATTCTTTTTAGGAAGGGGTTATGTAGGGATATATTGTGGGTTGGATCAAGTTTATGTTTCATATTGATTTATGGGAAACATTGTTTACTTTCATAAATTACCTGGCTGATTGATGCTCATCCATTTCTATTGCTGTTTTTCGTTCAGTATAAAAATTGATAAGAACGGGTTTTAGACTAGTTTTCATACTATTGTTAGAAAACTATTCATATTATCAGAATTCTGTGGTTCTTTTCTTCTTGTTATAGTTTGTTATTACTTGGGTAGCTGGCCACTAAATCCTGTAGGAATATCCAGAGAAGTCAGGCAGTGATCCTGCTTGTGTCTGCGGTGAACAGCATGGTCACAGAAAACCAAAGAACATTTTCTTTTGGGAAATTCTTTGAGATCTTCCATTGTCGTTGATGTAATGCAGCACATATGTTTTCTGATGCTGCCCTGAAGTTCTACCACCATGTTTAGACAATCATATGCAGAATCTTGTTCAATCTTCCATTTTTGGCACTCATTTAAATTTGTTGACAAATAACTGAATCTATATTGGGTGTAGTACAGATCAGGTTGTAATCCAAGATGTTGGATTTGTCTCCAGTTGAGGAGAAAGAGCCTTTACAGCACAGAACTTGAAACTATCTCATCACCTATTATTGCTAGTTCCATCGCGATGAATTTACTTCTTTCATTATTTGTTAAACTGCAACTCTGGACTATGGAGTTTGCTTGTTTCATCCTTAATGGCGATGGAGAAATGCTACAGCTTATCAGTTGACAATATAACCACAAGTGTGGTTTGAGTAAGAACTTAATTTATACTGTTGGAAGATATACATCTGTAAGCATACATCCAATGAAAAATGGTACAAAGTCAAGCAGACCGACACATAAGGTACAGTTCACACAAGCTAACTCTAGTTCTTTAACAGTCAATATCGCGCTCAGCTCTGCCCTAATGGTTGCCTTGTTTAGGCATCCAAAGCAGTTGCAGTTACACAGGGCAATGTGTGTTAGGCCAAAAAAGATGTTGCAAATCCACAGTTAGCTTCAATGAGATTCAGCTGAGTCATAGTGAGACCAATACTCCTTTACAAGCTGCCCAAATAGTGAATTTTCTTGCTTCATCAGTTTCATTGGTTCATCATACTCAACTAGTTTCCCTGCAGTATTCACAACCAAAGTTGAAGTCATTACAGTTAAAACAAAACTCTTAATATATGCACGTTTAAAACTGAATAAACAGCTCTTACCATCACTAATGGCCAGAACCATTGTACAATCCATTACTGTGGGTATCCTATGAGCTACTGTAATAACAGTACTGTTAGCAAATTCTGTCCTGATAGTTTTCTGCAATATCATATCAGTAGCATTGTCAATTGAAGCAGTTGCTTCGTCAAGCACCAAAATCTTAGCTTTCCTCAAAAGAGCACGTCCCAAGCAGAACAATTGCCGTTGTCCCATGCTCCAGTTAGATCCATCTTCCACAACTGAAATGACACTAACATCGTTAACAGAACACCAACTGGATAAAACAATCAGACGCGTTCTTAGAAAAACTTACCCAATGAGTCAAGCCCCTTCTCTTTTTCCTCAACTGGCTCTTTTAGCTGACACTTTCCAAGTACCTCCCATATATCCTTATCAGTATGTTGACATAAGGGATCCAAGTTGTATCTTACTGTACCATTGAAGAGTGTAGGATCTTGAGGTATAATCCCAAAACGGGACCTTAAATCATGAAGACCAATTTTAGAAATGTCAACTCCATCTACCAAAATCCTTCCACTTGTTGGCTCCACTAATCGAAATAATGCACCAATGAGTGTAGTCTTGCCACTGCCAGTCCGGCCAACAACACCAATTTTATGGCCTCCTTCAAATGTACAACTGATCCCCCTAAGAACAAGCGGGGAATCTTCCCTATATCTGATCTGTTTTTGGATAAACACTGATCAGTACGATGAACGTTGCGAATACAAGAAAATTAGGGTGGTGAGACCAAGTTTACCTGCAAATCTTGAATTTCAACTTTACCCCTTGTTGGCCAATTAACTGGTGGACGGTTCTCTTTAACAATCACAGGAGCTTCACTTGGGATGTGCATATACTGGTTAAGCCTTTCTACAGAAATTATGTAATTTGCGAGTGTGCACTGGTTTTGAATGGAAAAAACAAGAGACATGTTTAAGGAAAGACCATAGGACAAAGCCATCCCAATAAATCCTGCAAAAGTATAATACACATTTAGGCGAAAATTTAAGAAACAATCATCTAGTCTCAATAGAAATATTGGTTGATGGCATACCTGGACTGAAAGTTCCAGGAGGAAGCAAAACCATGCAGAGTGCCGAAGATGCGAGAACAGTTGCACTGATAGTTTCCAGTCGTTGAATCAACCACTCGTTTGCTGCAAAATTGTGGAAGAAAGGACTGGCATTTATATCAATAAGCTCAAAAGTCTTTGCAAAAAATCTATCTTCCTCTTTGAATGCCCTTATAGTGACAGCTCCAGCAATAGATTCAGCAAGATGGTTAGCCACAAATGATTTGGTGGTACCATTTATCCGCATCAACTCTTTGGCTGATGCATAGTAGTATTTCTGGCAAGGGTAAGAGAAAAAGTTTTTGAAGTCCCGTTTATCAGTTACTGCTGTCACATAAGAAACTAGTGCTGCAAAATAAAATAGCCAACTCTAACCTGCAACCGAATGGCTAGATAAACCATTGGGATGGAGATAGCCAGAACTTGCCAAGTCACAACAGCTAGCACCATAAGATTTGAATAGAAGTTTGTGGTAGCTCCAAAAGTGAAAACCAAGTTAAATGGAATATCAAGATCAACTATACTCAAATCTGATGAGACCTGCATCCACATGTTTGGGGTAGCAAAAATGGTTAGGTCCATAATATCACTATGATTTCTTGTTTTTAGAGGTTCATGTTTGAGATACTTACCCGGCTTATTATCCTCCCCAAAGGTGTAGAGTCATAAAATGACATAGGAGCACGAAAAAGAGAATTTAATAGCTCTGAGAACAAGGACTTTGATGATTGCAAACCTAAGAAAACCGTTGATAGGGATCTAGAGAGCAAAAACAGCGTTGAAACAACTCCAATTACCAAGTAAACTGTAATCAGTCTCAGAGTGCTAACGTGGGGGTTATCAACATTTGCAGCCATCCAGGAGTTCTGGGTTATCTGACCAATCACAAATGTTACGTGCGAGAGAATAGCAATGGAAAAGAACAAGTATCCTTTGTTCTGATTTAGATATTGAACATAAGGCGTAAATCCAGTGTCTCCGACTTCTCTCTCCTCTTGCTTAATCAACTGATCACCTCCAGGGGCTACAGAAGTTTTGCTAGTATCAGTCTTACGAATTTCTCTTGTATTTGATTCCCGCCTTGATGAAGAATTAACCTCTGCAACCCTCTCTGAACCAGCAGTCTCTTTGTGTGCATCAACCAAGTCATGGAATTCTTTGCTTGAGGCCAATAACTGATGATAAGGAGCTGCATTTAAAATTTCTCCATCTGACATTAACTGTGAATAAAAGTAGACACATGTAAGGCCAACCATTCAGCTTCAAAGAATTATGCAACATTTACAGAAAATATGTCAAGAGTTCAAGAGTTTACTTCCTTTTTCTTCTTTGAAAAATAAAAGATCGATAAGAAATCATATTGGCAACAGAGTTTGTCAAGAAAAACTAACCAGAACCATATCAAAAGCAGGAAGAAAATCAACTTGGTGGGTCACAAGTAAGACAGTCTTCCCTGAGAGAGCTTCCATGACGTATTCCTGCAGAAGATCATTTCAGATTTGAGCTAGCAAACAATAAGAAATGACATGAAAAACAATAATATGAATAACATTTCTCACATTAAATAGGCTACTAGCAGTATGGGCATCTACAGCACTGAACGGATCATCCAACAGATATATATCAGCATTCTGATAGAGTGCCCGAGCAAGTTGAATGCGCTGCTTTTGACCACCACTAAGATTAACTCCTCTTTCACCTATTTCAGTGAGATCACCATATGGTAGCAACTCAAGGTCTTTTAGTAGTGAACATTTTTCCAAAGTTTGCTGGTATCTCTGGCCATCATGTGGAGAACCAAACAAAATATTTTCTCGTATTGACCCCGTCTGAATCCATGCTGACTGAGAGACATAGGCAACTGTTCCAAAAACTTTAACCTGCAGAACACAGAATCTGTACTCAGTTAGGAATATGGATGTATTTCCACACCTATGCATATAGTGAAGTAAAATTATGAATGCGCCTATGATAAAAACTTGAAAAACCTACTTGTCATTTCCTATGTAGCAAAGAAAACAGTAAGTAATGAATACAACTTACAGTTCCTTCGATACTTGGAACCTCTCCAAGAATTGCTGCCAGAAGAGTTGACTTTCCTGAGCCCACCTCCCCACATATAGCAATCTTCTCACCGGGTCTAACCTCCAAACTAATGTTTCTAAGAGTAGGTCGAGGTGGATTCTCTTCCCATGAGAGATTAGCTGATTTCAAAAGTATGGCATGATCTGTACATCCAAAGTTGTGGTTCTGCCTAACATTTGCATTTTCCAGCTCGGGGGCCTCAAGGAACTTGACAATCCTTTCAAAGGAAACCTTGGCTTGAATCACCACACCAATAACGTCAGGAATGGTTCTTATTGGATCCTGAACCAGACGTAAAGTTGCTACAAAAGTGAAAACGTTACTTGCGTATAGTGGAACACCTAGAAAATAACAAGCCCCAAATGTTGCAGCAGAGACCAAAACAGGTGATGACCAGAAAAGGAAGCTATTATATGCCTTCCGCAACTGAACAGCTGATAACCATTTCTCTTCTACTTTCCTCAAATTCTGAATGACACTCTTAAAATGAGTTTCCCATGCATATAGTTTCAGTACTTTCATATTAACAAGAGCCTCTGAGATAGCTTTCAGCCGATCATCTTGTGCAACCATTAGCTTGGACTGGAACCTATGTTGCAACTTTGCAAGCGGAGTATTGCACAGCACAGTGAATACAATCACTACCAAGGATGCAATAGTTGCGAGTCCAACTGCACGAAAGAGAATGATAAGTGCAAAGCTGAGCTGGACACTCGTTGTCCACATCTGATGCAACCAAAAAGGAAACTCTCCAATTCGATATGCATCCACAGTTACATAGTTCATGATCTCACCACTAGAATGCATCAGCTTAGCAGCATTGGATAATCTTATTTGCTTCTTATAAATGGCTGCTGTAAGTAAAGACCTTACTTTCAGACCGATAAGTCTGCACCTGAAATACCATTGCCTTTGTGACAAGGATTCCAAGTTCTTTGATATAAAAAGCAGAATAACCAATAAAAACCCTTCATTTTTAAAAGCAGTATCTCCTTCAGCAACCTTAATGAATGCATTAAGTAGCAGAGGACCAGCAGACAGAGTAGTTACTTTCAGTAGCGCAAAGAGTCCTGACACAATTAGCTCCTTCCGGTGGCACAACACAATTGCCTTCAAAATGGAAGGTTGGGAAGAGGGATCAACTTGTTTCTGTTTGTTCAGTAGCTCCAAAAACATTAAATAACATGATTCAGCACGATCAGCCTCACGCAATTCAGGTATGTCTTCATCCTCAAGTGTTTTCTGTTTCCCCTTCTTCATCAGTGGATTCATCCACCAAAACGACATTACATTAAGAAACCCAGCCTTAGCAAAAGGAGTGACTAAGCCAACAGAATCAGTGCTTTTACTAATTCCATTGACACCACCATCTAACGGAGCATAAAGACCATTTTCATCTATCTCCTCATCATGCTGCAGCCCCTTATAGGTGCACAATAACACTAAACATGCTCCTACAAAGCACAAAACATCTAAACCTATCTTTATCGTTACCTCTTTATCAAGAACAACCGCAACAAGTGACATACCAGCATAAATTCCAGCAAAGACAAAAACAAGAATTGATAGAAGCCTTAAAGGGGTTCTTGAAATATGTTTTCCCCTAAGACTTACAGTTAAACTTACTGATAACCATGTAACTCCATGAAACAAGGTCACTAACCACCTATGAAGTGGTAATGCACTATGCGTATTCTTGAATTGTTCTTCAAACATCCAAATGAACATGGACACATACAGTATCCCCAAGAAACCATTAAAAATAGCACAAGTCAACTGCAAACGTGAGAACCTAGAAAAGCTAGGAACACTGGTGTATTTTAATGATATTGTAAATATCAATAACAACAAAAGTGCAACATCAGAACAAATTATGAATGCATGATTAATACAGGATGATGGTTGTGTCATGGATAACCAATCAAAACTGCACGGTTTTCCACAAAATACAGCCCAAATGTCCTCCATCTCCTTCTACCAATCTCTTAAGCCCTGGAAATAAAATTATAATACCAAAGATTCAAACTTTAATTTGTAAAATATTTCAAAAAATATATATATATAATCAAGATTTATTATAAGCCACAACTTTAGAATCAATAATTAAAAAGAGTAGCCAAAAAGGTGAAAAAGGAACTGAATGTACCTTTATTACAACATAAAAGTGATCAAATTCACAAATAAAGATGAACCAGTTTTACAAAGATGAAAGAAGACAAAAAAAAAAGTTAAAACTGGAAACTTGAACGGTTCCAAGAGAACAGGGAGCGGTTTTCTGTATATACTATACTATATATTATATGATATTATAGTCTGAGAAACACAATCTGACATGGTGTGAGATCCAAATAAAGGCATTTATTATGATTTAAGAAAGATTAAGTACCTAATGGAGTTGACAGTAGAGGTGATGATGTTAAAGTCTTTAAATATATACAATATGTGATGTTTTACAATTGTGTTGCTAGCGTCAGTGCTCACGTCTCTCTCTTTAACAAAGTTTTCTTGACCTTTATCGTTTATAGAGCCGTATAACATTCATATGCCTTTTCATTAGGTTCTGTGTTCAGATCAAATTAGGATTCTAAAATTTTATTGTTATTGACTTTAATTACTTTTATTGTAATTTTAGTATATTTTGTGATAAAAGTTATGAATTCAATAAAACTTCATAATATATAAAGATGAATGAATAGATTCGCACTTTTAACACCATACTCAAAAATAAGATTTCTATTTTAATTTAACTATATCATAACTAAAAGTTGTTTTCTTATTTAATTAATATTAATTACATTCTAACCAATATATTTGAATTAAGAAACACCTCCCATGATATAATATTTAGCACGATTTCAAAAAATATCGATAACAATAACAAAAGTCTATTATAAAATAAAATATTTTCCTAAAAGATATTATTACTAATCTATATAAACTATTCTACATTGCATTATATAGAATTTTCAAAGTTTTTGATAGCAAAAAAAACAGTCATATTAATAATGTAACTTGATGTTAAATTTTTCAAAAGTTAAATTATATAACCTTGTTACGATAAAAATGTTTAAAATATTATTTTCTATAAAAAAAATCTATTTTACTATAATAAATATTTTTATAATATTTTATAATCTTCTTTAAAAAAGTTTACTTTATATCAAACACAGTCCTTTGTAATATGTAATTATGAGTTTTTACATATTTGTCCAATTATATAAGGATTTTAACTTATTTTCCAGCTTCAGAATTACTGTTGGTTATAATGAAATATCCATATATGTCAAATCATATAGATAACAATTTCTTTTAAAATCCAAATTATATATGTAATAATAACACTTTTGAAATTTGTAAGTTTAAAATTATCTTAACATTTATGTAACTACGAAACCTTTTTATCATAGAATACAATGAAAAAACAAAATAAAATTATCTTTTTAAATATAAAGAACGCCCTATTTCTTTGACGAATCAATAAATAAATAATTTTAAATAAAGTGGAAAAAAGGAAATGCGAAGGAAATCTAAAATCTTAATAATTTATTTGACTGACTACAAATTTATCATAGATGTATTATGTTGCTCGACAAGTCAAGATGGTATATATTTTACGTACGTAAGTGGTTGAGCGGCATAGCTCACATTAATTTTAGATCCACATATATATTTCTGTGATAGAGATTGATCACATATGATTAAATATACAGAGTTCAAATATTTTTAAGATTTTTTATTTCGATCTTGTTATATTTAAATTGGAAGTTTTTTAAAATAGTTTTTATTTTATTTTTATAAAATAGTGATATTTAGTACATTTTACTTGTATATTTTATAAGATATGTTATGGTGTTATTTTTATTCGTAAGTTTTTAATCATGATAATTATTAAGATGTATGTAGATATTGAAATTTGATGGGACTCTACAAGATACGGTTAAATTCGAGTTGGACTCTACAAATTGTGTTCATTTCAAATTAGAATTCTTGGGGGCTACTCAACCCTAAACCCTAGTTTATGCTTATATAAATTCTCTTAAATATCATCTCAAAAATTTTAGAGATCGAATACTCTACAAATTAATGAATTATTCATAGAGTGAAGTCAAATCTAAATTATCCTAATTTTAAAAATACGCCACTAACAACCCTCAAACATGAATAAATCTTAAAATCATGAATAAATCTTAAAATTTCAAGAGAGTAGAATTAAGAGATCAATAAAATTGTATTCGCTATGTCACATTAAAATTAAAATTTGTTACAAACACGTGCGTGATTTAAAAAGACACAGAGTATTTAATGACAGATATTATTGTGATCTTACGAATAAGGTAGATAAAATGTTTTGAAAAGATTCCTCGACATAATTAATGCAATTCAAAAGATTTTTTTTAAAAAAAAATTAAAATATAGAAATAAAGCATACATAGCAAATAGTAGAGGAATCACTAAAATGGAATTAATTGAGATGCAGGTGGCCTAATATTTTAATTTAGGTTTAAAATTAGTATTCTTAATATATATGTTTATTATTTTTTCTGCATATAATAATAGCATGTGGTTAGCTTATTTTATCTTTTCTGGTTAGGAAAAACGTACCATCAAGTTCTATATTTTCCTTGCAACAACATTTCTTTTAAGTATTTATAAATTCCAATTTACTAGTCAAACTTATTGATGGCCGTGATTGAAAAATATATTTACTTGAAAAAAATATATTACGATAAAAAAATACTTAATTTTTATAATATCGAAATAAGAGAAGTTACTATAAGGTATACATAATTTTTTTCAGAAATATTTGAAAATTAAAAGCAAAAATAAATTCAAGTAATTACATAACTTTTTGTACATTATACTTTCAAAGAACAATATATTATAAAATCAACATTCATTTTTTATATAGAAAAGAAACAATTTATCAAGTCTCATATCCGTCTAGAAAAAATTAGAGTTAACATATGGATAATAAATTTGAACAATCGTTAAAATTATATATATATATATATATAAAATATTTTTCAATAAACGGTACTCTTCGAATAAGTGCAGCTCTGGAATTTCAAAACAATACTAATTTAATGAAATATTTGGTATCTTTCATCAATAAAAAATATTAGAAAATCCTATCTACTTCGCTTCATTGATCACTAGACCCACACTTTTACGGTACACATGCATAATTATAGTACTCATATAAACATCTTGTTTGAACGGTTATTATATATTGTTTCATAACATATCATATTGTATTATATTGTGTTGTATTGTAATGTATTATTTTGATGAATACATCAATAACGTCATGAATGATAAACCTAAAGAATTTTTAAGGTATGAGATAGAACTATTATGAAAAAATGAGGCAGATGATAACATATAATTATTAAATGAAAAGTAAAGACAAAAAAAAAACATTAAGGTAATGATGCAATCACACAAATTCAGAAATGAGTATTTTTTTCTATCGTTACCTAACGATGGACTTAAAAAGCAACACAATAGAATTTAAATAACAATCGAAATAAATATTATGTTTAAACTAACAATACAATGCAATACAATAACGCGATAATAATTTACCATCCAAACATGGTGTAACAATTCTAATTTCATGATCAACACAGATTGTAATAAAGTGATAAATATTACTCTATCCTTAAGTAAAAGGTCTCGACTTTAAACCTTATTAATTACAAAATCGCCTTAATTAAAAAATATTTTATCTCTAATACGAGACGTTTCAATCCAAAATTCCAAATCCAATCAAATATCAACGTAAATATCGAACCATCAGTGGGAAAACCAAACAGTACAAAATCCAAGGAAGTGATGCCAATTTGCAAAAAGGCAAAAGTCTCTGTATTTGCTGATTGCAACTCACCACAGCAGTAGCACAAAATAATTGGATCTTACTCAATTTACAATATTATCCTAAATTAATGATTTTTTGTTTACAAACTAGACTACGTCACTTGTTGCGTCATCTATAATTCATAGTTAGAAATTTTAGTAAAAGAAAAAAAAACTGTTAGATTAGAATTGGTTTATTTTGATAAATATTAAATTATCGTATCAAAATTAAAATTTGCTCGTATCAAAATTAAAATTTGCTCAACTTTGATTTTCTTATTTAGAATGATATTTACGATGACTGATTCAAAATTTTAAAGTTATAGAAATATTTAATTGCCACTAGATATATTATTTAGCTGTTATTGATAGTAAATTACAAGTGCATATTTATTTACGATGATCGATTCAAAATTTTAAAGTTATAGAAATACTTAATTGCCACCAGATATATTATTTAGTTGTTATTGATAGTAAACTACAAGAGCATATTTATCTAAAACTTGACGATAAGAAATAAATTTACTAGCGAACTATGCTTAACTATTTAACAATTCAAGAAAATATTATCCTTATATTTAGAATTATTCTTGTAGAATTTTCATAATATATTTTAAACCGTAACTATTTATAGATTCCTCACATATAATTGTGTGTTTATATATATCAATTCGTGACATAACTTTAACTTGTAAAAAATATGATTAAAGATCGAAGGATATTTTGTTAAATCTAGTCAAATATAAACCCTATTAAATATAGCAAAAACTCCTTAATAGAAGCACTGCTAGTACTAAATTTCAAAAAAAAAACCCTCAAATTCAACCAAAAAAAAAAACTTATGTTTTAATTTGCAAGTTACCTCGAAATAAATTGTTTGGGTTGAAAACTAAAATTGGTTGTTCATCTTGAATGGTATACTTTTTTGTTTATACTTTGCCACTATGATTAAAGAAAGAAAAAATGAAAAGTGAAAGAATAAAATGTACGTTACCAGAGGATGAAAAAAAAAAGTCAGTAGGATAAGCATTTTTCTTTAAAAAAAAGAATCCATTATTTTTGGAAACATGATTTTTCACTTTATGTAAATCAAAAGTGGAATAAATCATTCATCAATCTATCATACCGCACAAAATTAAAAGAAATCTTTCAAAGTATTTGAGTCATACCGGGCTAATATAATATGATAATGATAAAGTATTTTAAAAAATTAAAAATTAAAATTATCGAATTAAAATATTTATAACAGTATTATATTGTAGTCATTTAAAATTTATTAAATATAAATTTATAAAATGATTATATTAATTTCATAAATATATTAGTCTAAATAAATTGTGAATTGATATAATTGAGTTAAATATTTAAGTTCAATAAATATGGATTTTATAAAAATCTAAATTAATTGATTTGGGATACGCCCAATTTGTTAAGTTTGATTTCATCTCATTCTAGAGGTCCATCTTTGCGCGACGTTTGCAAATAATGTGCATGCCAAGTCAAATGAGAAACCAATGGAATCATGACACGTGTCAAAAATGACAAGCTCACTTCATAAAGTCATATGTTATGTCATTTAAATCTGATTACCTAAAAGAAATTCTGTTCCAATCACAACTTTTTTATTTTATAACTATAAATAAGGTCTACATAATTCAGAAAGGAGACAGAAAATTCTAAACAAGAAGCTAGAGAAAATATGTGGTACAAACGTTATTTAATTCTCACGATCAAGATCAAGATCCCTTAAATTATAGGCAAATTCAGAGGGCGAATTTAAAGTAATCAGAGATTGTGACACTCACACTTAAAATAATAAAATAATCATTACTTAATTATTATTTTTCTTGACACGAATTTCATTATCTAAACATATATATATATATAGTAAGCCGTGAACGTCCCTAACATGAGCTTGTGCCTGCATGCCATCACTGCTGATCTTATTTAATTGTGGTTTGATGAAGACCAACGTTTAAAAACAAAACGTGGGCGGTTGGGGCCGGCCAATATTATAGCACATGATTTAGAAGATAGTCACTGAAATGGACAATTTTTCTACTTTCCACTTTTCTAGGTAGGTAGTTCTTAACTTGTTGTATGACGCATATATAGTGCGATTTATAATTTTTATGTGGGTTTTGAGTTATAGTAAATATTAGGGATAATGTTCAAGTACCCCCTCAATCTATGTCCGAAATGAGACACACTTATACCCCTTTTTCGACCTACGTGGCACTATCTTGTGGGCCCAAAGATGGTTGACTTTTTTTTCAAACTAGTGCCACGTAGGCTAAAAAAAGGTAGAAAATTACTTGTAAAATAAGTTCAGGGGTAATAGGACCTTAGTATAGTATAAGTGTGTCTGGAATTTCGGGCATAGGTTCAGGGTACTTGTGCATTATCCCTAAATATTATTATAAAGTGGTTATCTCGAAAATAGAGATAGTGATAAAGATTGGAAAAATTACTTCAATGAATATATTTTGATAAATAATTATTAATTTTAATGATATTTTTTTATTTATTATCATTTATAGCAACAAATAATAATACTAAGATAAATTTATAATCCGTACTAAAAGTGAATTATGTATGCAGTATATATGTATTAAACTTGTATTATATGTGTTTAATGAACTGTTTTGTTTAATATGAATTAAAGTTGCATTACATATGTATTAAAAGTGATTAAGTGAAAAAATTTTATTATTACTATAAAATGATAAATATTTTCTTAATATTGTATATTTATGTAAGTTTCCCGACAAAAATTGTGGGTTGCCATGGGCGTAAAAATAAATCTTTTCGATTCGTCTAAATAATTTTTTTTTGTTTGAAATGCTATTTAGAATAGGTTTTTCTTTTTTTAGTTTTTCTTTTCCTTTTTTTTTAAACGAGAAGGTGATTATAAGGTGAAAATTGAACCCTCATCGGCAAAGTATTTGAAAGTCAATTAAACTATTAAAATCTTATATTAGCTATTTTCAATTGTTGAAATTATCTGACTTTATATATAATATTTTTCTTTCATTTGTTAAATAAAATGAAAAATATATGTCAAGCAATCATGGGGCATGGACAAAAGGAGACGACCAAATTGTGGCCCTATGAATAACACTCAGAGAAAGTGAATGGCACTAGCTCTCATCTTTGACACCTATGCAAACACTAGACATTATTGGTACGGACTCAATATATGTTTACTAGTACGGATTCAATATATGTTCGTTATATGTTATTTTTTATTTTGAGAATTTAATCATATTGTAAAAGATATTTTAAATTTTCAATTATATATTTTTTATGTCATTTCAAATAATATATGTTACTCTCTCAATCTCACATTATATGAAACAATGAAATGCAGAGTCAAATGCTTTATGTGGTTTTTAAACTCAATCTATATGATACAATGAAATGCAGAGTCAATCAGATGCTTACGTGGTTTTTAAATATTTTATACTATCAATTATTGTGATTTATAGTATTTTACTCAAAAATTTTATTCAAATAATATTTGTCAAGAATATTTGAAAATTTATGACAAACACTAGCTAGATAAGGATATCTGGATATGTTATATTTATTTTTATTTATGTGATATAGATAAAATTTGGAGAGTCGAATAAACTTTTTGTTAGTGTTATTTAAAAAGATATTTAAGTTGTTAAGTTATCGTAATTTATAGTACTTTTTATGTCATTATCAAATAATGTATGATACGAAAAATGACTTGGATTGATATCTTTTCATAAATAATGTCGATCTTAGTGATATTTTTCAAGATGTACTAAAAGTGAATTATGTATGCAATATATGTATTATAATTATTTTTTAAAATATATTATGTTTGTTTAGTAAGAAATTAACATATTGTATTATAAATGTATTAAAAAAATGTTATAAATATATTATCCATTAATAAAAAAATTGTATTATATGTGAATAATTAATTATTTTTTATACTATGTATTAAAATTGTATTATAAAAATATATTTAAAATAATTAAGTAAAAAAAGTTATTATTATTGCTATAAATAAAATAATTTTTAATATGGTATATTGGTGTAAGTTTCCTATGCATAGCCCACATGTATAAAATGTTCACGCAAAAGAAGGTACAATTGAAAAAACAATCTAAGTACAATTCTTTTTCAAGCTTGAAAAATTAAAAATACTATAAATGCCCCTGACTGGAAGCAGTATATTATTAAGGTTACATATAATTAGTACTAAAATAATGTAAATTGACCTTATATTATATTGTATACAGTTATTAATTAAATATGCTATTAATAAATTGGTGGATTAATTGTTTTCTTCTTCTTTACTTTGGAAGAATAGATTGAAGTAATCTTAGTACTAAAATAATGTAAATTGGCCTTATATTATATTATATATACAATTATACAAGTTAAATATGCTATAAATAGATTGGTAGAGTAATTGTTTTTTAGGAAAAGGGTTTAATATGCACTCAATTTTGTCATTTAGAGCTGATATAGCCATTGTTATGAAAGTAATTCATATATACCCTTATGTATAAACTAATGGTTCAGATATATTCTTTTTCCTCTTGTGGAAATGAAAAAACAATAATTTTAATCTAACTTTTTATTATTCTTTTTAAAAAAAATATAATCCTATATGAGTAAATTTAATCCTCATCAAACATGTTTTCTTTGACTTTTTTTTTGTTTCAATGACTAAAATTAAAATTATTATTTTGAAAATCAAATTTATAATGTTTCACTAGTATTCTTGTAAATTGTAGATGACCAATTTTTTTCTTCGAATTCAAAAATCAAATTACAATATAGACAAAAATTAATAATTTAACTTTTTTTTTCTTTAAACTAAGAAATGAAAAAATAAAAATAAAATAAGAATAAGAAACTCAAATAATTATAATAAAAGAAGTCAAAAAATAATATATGTATGAAAAAAATAAAATATACCTTGAACTTTGATAGAAGAATCATATATACCCTTAAATATTTTTTTATAAAAATTAAATAAAAATAAATAGAAGTTTAAAACTTTTTTTTTTAACTTTCATTAAAATTTTATATATAAACCGCTTATATATGTAAACCATTTTATAATTGTAGGGATATATATAAACCGCTTATATAACAATAAAGACGTATATAAACCATTTTCACGAGAATATATCAGCAAATGATAAAGTTAGAGAAATATATCTGATCGTTTTTCCTAATTTTTTTCACCTTTACTTTGGAAGAATAGATTGAAGTAATGCGTACCACGTGGATAGGCCCCACATTGTAATATGGACAGATTAATATCCTCGTGGCTGTTTTGTCAAATTAAAAAATAGTACACATTTAGCATCACAAAATAATATGGTCACGAACAAGTTAATTGAAATACCAATATTACCCCTTGCCAAGCAGGCACGTTGACGGAGAGGAGTTTGCTTTGTGCAGACTCCTCTTCTTTTTTTTTATATATATATAATATATGATCACAATCTTAAATAATATACATTATTACTGATGTTGGACAACAACTTAATAATTTATATGTAACGTTGAAAAGTATACAAATATTATACTGTATGTGATATTATTAAAAGATAATTGCTAAAGGATATATATATATATATAAAAAAATAAAAAGAGAATAAATCAAAATGATCTCCTACAAAACTATTAAGGAAAAATTATGCAAAATGTCAACCTAAAAACTTTATTTATATTCCATGCGCATAAAATATTCATACGAAGAAAATAAGCTATGATGTTATAACAACTATGAATTATCGCGAGGTTTCAAAAAACTTATAGTTATCATTTTCTTAGCCTATTTTATATATAAAAAAATAACTTAAAATGACCATTTGTACGCTTATTCTTTCTTCTTTTTCTTCTTCCTCTTCGTCCTCCTCTTCATCTTCCATTTCCCTGTTTCTTCTTCAAATTCCAAGATACCGCAAACCTAAATTGTTTTGAACACAAAATAGTGAAAATATTGAGATTGTTTCATATATAAAATTCGAAACTATTTGAAGGAGATTTTGAGTTTATTATAATTGAATGATTAGTGTATATTTTATTTATACAAGTGTAAATTTCATGTATAATTAAATTATTTTTGATTTTTTAAGTGTATCATAATATATAATCAAGCTATAATTATGTATAAGCGAAGTAATTTGTATTTAGCATTTTAAATGTACCAGAATATATAGACAATATATATTTTCTTTCACTTTTGACTTTTTTTAAAAAATGTATAAATGAAAACATGACTATAGTCTATATTTATTGTAAACGTACTTTTATTATATATTTATTATGAAAGTTGAAACTATCCTTTCCTAAATTTAAATATAATTAAATTAAGATAGATTAGCAAGCCCACCTTTAGAGACAGGCTTGGAAATCAAACCTCCGGGTTCAACTAGATTCCTCTGGCACCGGTTTCGTTTTCCTTCTCTTCCGAATTCTGCTGTTGTTCTGATCGGAATCAGTGAACGCCATGGAATACGACTTCAGAAACCGAACAGGACCTCCTTACGATACACAATCGCCGATGTACGGCAGGCCAGCTACCGGAGCTCCACAGCCACATCCTATGTACGGACAAGCTCCCGGACTCTATCCTAGACCTGGTCAACACTCCGGCGGCCGGAACCCTCCTTTCCATCACACGCCTCCTCCGTCTTCAAACAGTATGTATTTTCCCCGTCTCTTATTTACGTAAGAGTTGTAGGTTATAAGTTCGGATCTCAAATTTTGAACTAGTGGAATTTTGATCTCTTACCTGTTGAATTTCACTTTTGCAGCTGGAATCGGCATCAGAGTTGCTATTAAACCCGAATATCGGATTACACCTCCGGTACGAAACCGATAACTCTGCTGATCAAATCAATTAGATTTAAATTAGGAGTTCTGTCTCCAATTCTATTTTTGATTTCATCGAATATTTCTTTTGTGTATTGATTTAGTATTGTATCAGTTGCATAGCTTAAATCTTTCGTGTGAACAATATGTTCTTTTTGGTTTATTGCAGCCTCAATTGTCAACACAAGTGGGAGAAATTCCCCGAAGCACATTCAACTTTGATTTTGACCTTGAGAAAAAGATTTTGGCTGAAGCAGAAAAGGAAAGCCAGAACTGGAGCAAGCTAGGGCTGGAAAATCTTCCACCTATAATGCCAGAACAACCTAGCATGGTACTTACATTTTTTATTTGTATCTTGTTAATTTCCCTACTAAAATCTACTTGCATGAGTTTCTCAAAGCGTAGCAAGTCCAGTATCTGAATAAATATGGAGGGTTAGTGTAGGTTGATTGACAGTGTAAAATAGAAATATCTAAATATAATGAATCTTCTGAATACTGAATTTGTTGAAATATACCCACCTAGGACCTCTCTTGTTTGACCCCTGAATAGAGTGAAATGGCTTAAGAAAGATTCATATTGGCCCCCACTCGCAATTTAGATTTGAGGTGTACTCGATTGTTAGCTAAAGTGCTCCCTCCATTTCAATTTATATGATGGTATTTGACTGAGCATGGCGTTTAAGATAATTCATTTTGACTTATGTATATAAATAGTGGTTGTGGAAGAAATAATGAGAAACAATAGGAAAAGTTCATTTGAGGGAGAAACATCACATCAAAGTTTAAAATCTGTATAGTTTAATGGATTTGCATTGTTGGAAGTTGGATAGACATGGAACGATAATCATTTTGGAGCTTGCAAAAATGAAAGTGAGTTGTGTAAAATTGAAAATCAGAGAGTGCTAGTTTGATTTCCACGCATGAACTTTCTTTTACCTGCTAAGATGGTGATTGGGTCATGAAAACTAAGATGTTAATTGGACGATCACTATGCTATGTATTTTCTTCAATTCAGTGAATCATGTAGATGTAGCTCATCAACAAGCGAAAGAAATAGACGAGCTGCAGAGTTGGGACTCCTGTATTCTGGCATATGGTAGGGGTGGTCAAATCTGTAAAATAGTTTGAGCATTGAGATGGAAATCACTTAATTTTGTGTAATGTGTAGGATATAACTTCCAATACTTGTCTTTAAAGATTCCTAGTATGCAGTCGAACCGAAGAATTTAGGGTTTCCTTATCAAAAAAATTAAGTGAAACTGAAGAATTTGAGATGCAGCTCACTGCCAGACAATTCAGTTCAATTACATTTTCTCTATAGTCAATAACAAATGTGGCGTGAGTTTAATATCTGTTCAGGCTCTTTCTCTGGATTGAACTTCTGGATATTTGAAGCGATATTAATAAGCAACCCTACCGGTAAAGGATCATTTCCTTAACATCATGTTCCTGTTTACCACAATTATGCTTGGGGATAATGTCAAAGAAGCTGCTAATATGATACATGTAGACAAAATTTCATCCTCACGTTGAATTTCTCCAACCAAATATGCCGTACCGGTGAGAGGTTTTAAAAACAATATTCCTTTTTGTGATAAGGTCAAGTTTTATCAATTAACACCAAGAATAGCAACAACATAGCCTATGAAATCCCACAGGTGGGGTTTGGGGAGGGTAGAAAAGTGTGCTAACCTTACCCCCGGCTGAAGTACAACAAATCCTAGTAAAAAAGAGAAGAAGAGAGCAGTAAGAGAACATTTGCTATTAATTAGGATGGTACCAATAAACTACTAAGATATTACAAAAAAATACAAAAACCAACCCCAAAAAGGTCAACGCATCAATTAATCTCTCAAGATATCCATATATCGGGGTTATCCTACATACTGCAATTACACCAAAAATATAAGTTATGCAGACAAGAAATCTTTATTCTAAAATATCTGTTCCTTTTTCCTTTAGAGCAAGCCTTATTTTTTCAAGCCATATAATCCAAAATACATAGGGAATGGTTCTTTAGATTTATTTTGGCTTTCATGCATTGTCTTTGCCAGCAATCCATCAAACTCTTAGGGATCGTTTGTTGTGATGTACAAGGTATTTTTGGGGGAAAAAAATTCCTTCTTTAGATTTTGAAAAACAATTTTTGCTACTCCCAAAAGCTTGACCAATCATTTATTAAAAATAACCTCTTTTAGCTTCCCAAAAGGTTGGTCAAACAGGCTATAAGTTATACGTGATTCAAATTACAACCAAACATCGGATTCAAATAATCATGTATATCATTTGTTATAAGTTAGTTTCACAAAAATATATAATTTGGCATAACTTTATCTGATGTTTGGTTGTATACATAACTTATAGCCTGTTTGACCAAGCTTTTGGGAGGTTACCCATGCTTATTTTTAAAAACCAAGGTGTTTCGTCAAGCTTGTGGGGTAACAAAACTTAATTTTCAAAAGCTATAGAAGTAATTTTTTTCCCAAAGGTACTTTTTAAATCTTTTTTTGACAAGTACTTTTGAGAAAATACACTTAGAAGAACTTAAAAAAGCTTGGCTAAACACTAGTTGCTGCTCAAAAGTGCTTTTTAAATTGATTAGCCAGACGCGAATTCACAAAATTATTCTTTGAAAATCACTTTTTAAAATAAGTTGATTTTAGAAGTTCGGCCACACAGTTTTCTAATTCTTGTATAACGTAAAACACCAATCTGGTTATTATTCATACCACCAGCAATATGGAATAACTAGTCCATGACATGGATAAAGTAGCAAAAGGACAAAACTACCTTTATCAACTCATTACTTTTTAATTTATAAGTAAGTATTTCAAGTGAGATCTTGTATATCCAATTTTAGTGCAATGAACCAAACACCCGACAAGAAATAATTTTGTATTGCTAATCCCCACATTATAATGGTATAACTCAAGAAACACCACTTACATTAAAAACAACTTCCATAATTCTCTAGAAACTCGGCAATACAAAAACCGATGTTATATATTTCTCTTTTTCACACATATAGCATCTACTACTTAAAGCAGAACTCCTCTATTGTAAATTATTACTATGAGCATAAGAGGCCTCCCAAGTGACAGTCCATCCAAAGGAGGCAGCTTTGACAGGAGCTTTAGACTTCCTCATGATCCTCCAGGCTAATTAGATGTGCTCTGACCATTTTGCTTTAATAACAGTTCGTAACAATTACTGTCAGAGAACATTTTATGCTTGCTGTTCATCCAAATCAGTCTATCCTCATTATTTTGATCAGTTAAAATAGAATCTAACTGTTGAGTCGGAGTAAGTTGATAAAAAAGCTTCTGATACCCAATCATTTAGGTTCCTTCTTCTAGATTCCAGCCGAAGATTGGATCAAAATCAGAATCATAGCCACCCTTGAGCACAAAACATCTGAATAAGTCTGCATGACTGCTTCTCAAATTTGTATTCCCAGTCCAAGTATCTTCCCAAAATTTAATACTGACTACATACCTCTAATTTAGTGTACAGTAAAAACTCATCCCTCATCCCAACAATGGCTTTCCATAAAAACCCTGATGTTCTCAATTGTGGATGATATTGTTTCCAACCATTCTTCCTTCCATGAATAACATTATTGAGTTTTTCGCGGATTTAATTGCCACCCCTATTTTTTATACATAGCCATTTCAATAATAAACTCTTGTAATGTAATTTCAGATTCTTCACTCCCAAACCTCTCTCTTTCTTTTCATTTCTAACCACTTTCCACTTTACTAAATGAAATCTTCCCTTATTAGCATTACCATCCCATAAGAACTAATTCCTAATGGAATCCATCTTCTTCTGTACTGCTGAAGGCATAGGAAACAGGAACTTTGTATAAGTTGGCTTCCATCCAGCACACTACTGACTAGGATAACTCCTCCCCCCCCAAAGGATAGATATCGGTTTTTTCATGGGGTCAACTTATTAATACATCTATCAGTTACTACTTGCCAAATATATGTATCTTTCCCTTTCACCCCTAGTGGTAATCTCAAATAGACTGTACGGAACTTGTCAACTTCACACTGTATATCAAGTCCATGGACAAAGGTAGTTAGCTTCCTTAAATGTTTGGTATATATAAATAATTAAGCATTGGACCCCAAGAGTGCATCATGTGCTTTTTTTAAAGAATCTTTTTCCCGGAAGTTTTGGAATGTGTATTACATTGAATGTTTTGCAGTTAAGGAACTCAACGTGATTCTGATCTGTGGTCTTTTGGTTGAAATTTGAATGAATTGTTTTCTTACTTGGATATATATTTCTTTCTTGAATATAGGGATACACTGGAGATCTTATGATGAACAAATACGCAACAGCTGGTTTCAATAGAGAGGCTGTGGCCATAGCAGTTGCAAATTATGGTGATAATCCGATCAAGGTATATATCTTTTTCATGCTTCTCTTACATTTCTGTTTGGATGTGGCACTATGAGAATTGTCAAATTAGTTATCTACCAGAATTACTTAAAATTAATTTTTATGAATATATTTCTCCACAAGAATTTCCATTTCTTATGATCCCCGTCCTTGGTTGAATTTTTCAATTTTTTTTCATTGAGGAGTCAATTTAACTAATTTTTGTAGTGAAATCGGCAAATGATTAGATTCTTTTTTGAAAATAAGGTTTACAAATTTCGAAAGTGCATGAAAGTACGACATGATGCAACAATCTGCAGTAATGTTTACAATTTTTGAATTTTAGTTACTGAAAAGCAAATCATGACATTCTAAATTGCCGCAGGGATAGCAGCATGGTCAAGTGGAGAAGTGTTATATAATAATTTGTTCAATAGCATTAAGGAGTACTTGTCTCTATAGTAAATGTAACCATTCATCATTTCTTCAACAAATTTCTTTCAGGTGAAGGAATTTGTGGAGGGATATACTCTCTTGAAAGAGATGGGATTCTCATCAAACAGTGTTGCAGATGCCTTACTGATGAATGACAACGATAAAGATAAGGCAGCAGCTCAATTGCTAGGCAATTCATCATAATAATTTTAATGAATATGTAACGTAATGAATGTGTCACTACATTATAATTCAAACCTTATACTTCCATTGTAAATGTATGTTTTACCCATTTACGTGTGTGCTGATGAGATATTTTCTGGTGACTCCTATTATTAGCTTTTATATAACTGATGTCTGGCTGGTAGCGATTATTATTCATCCATGTCAATTTTGTGGCCCGGGTGTCGGGTTCTATTTCATTGTCATTGCTGGGCATTGCCCAACACGATACGAGCCACTGCACCACCCGTGTAAATGCAATGGAATGTTGGATTGCTGATTAAGTTCGGTAAGAACATCAAACTAGGTATTTACATGAAGAAGAAGAAGAAAAACACACTACTTGAAAGAAGAACACTATTATGTTGACTAAATGTGTATGTGCACTTAAGGGGTGAGCAGTCAACGTGATCACAAACCAAATATGTTGTCACCAGGACCAAATATTGCAGCAGTAAATTGTCGTGTGTTCAAGTCATTACCATCCAGACCTGAACCAAATCTATCAAGCCACTGAGTTGGACTAGGATTTTCTGCCTCTTCCACCCACTCAGATGTCATATCTATGTCATCAAGTTGGAGAGGATCTTCCTCAGGAGGTTTAGAAACCAAATACCGTGCTAGCTTCAGATTATAATTTATGTAAACAAGGTCTAAAAGTGTTTCCTTATCAATCTTGTTGCGCTTCTCAGAATGGATTTGCTGAAATGTGCTCCAATGTCGCTCACAAGTGAACGTACTGCACACCTGGCTAAGTATTTTAATAGCGACTCTTTGCAATGTAGGAGCAGCATCACCATACTGTTCCCACCAGATACCTACAGTGCATTTCTGTTGCGTTAGTCCATTGAAAATTAGTTATGCTATGAATAAAACTGTGTGAAAAGCATGACGTGTACTCAGCAGTCATTTTTCTTTAATCTATCAGAAAGCAAACGAGAGGATAGAAAACTATAACAGAACAATTCAAAGTTATTTATGACATGCTGGAGAATGTCCATGCAATTGATGCAGTTCACAGGGGACCCATAGTTACAGATCAACTTGATCTATGTTTTAAGCCAGAACCAAAGTCTTACTACAAGTTAATGCATACCAATCATTAGTGTTGTCTTCCAACTTTCAGGGGCAATACGTTTTTCATATATTTGAGAAGTTCTACCAACTTGAATGCTTCCCCGAATATTCAATCTTTCAGGAAGTGATATGTATGTATTCCGAGGCAGAATTGCCATGCAAGTACAAACTGCTTTTATCAACTTATGGTTTTACTTAACTTAAGGGGTAGCAACCACAACAAAAACTGGTAGCAATCCTTGAGGACCAAGGTTTGAAATTCGGCAGATAATGGGCCCACTCATCAACCTTTTTCAACTTAAATACCAGGCTTTCGTCTGTAGCAAGGTTTGAATACTCAATTCCTATAGTACTCTAAAGCCTAGAACCGTCAGCCAATGTTGAGAAAACTGAGAGCAGAACATTTTCCCAAGATTTCAAGGATTCCAGAGCTCCTAAGAGGGATGTTGGGGCAGAAATCATAGATATATACCGGCATGCTCAACTGAGGACATAGGCTAACTTCAACCGAGTTTTCTCATAACTCTGAGAGGCACATAAGGCTGGACAACTCGAAGCCCCATTAAGATGATAAATAGACAGAAAGAAGACATGTATATCATTGGTCCCCACTCCCCTCAAAAGAGGTGATATACATTTCTCTTCGTCTATTTCTAATCTTATGGGGTTTCAACGTGTCCAGCCTTATGTGCCTCTCAGGATTGTGAGATAACTCGGTCAACGCCAGTCTGTACCCCCAGACGAGGAGATGCGGGTATTTATGTAAGAGTTTTTCGCTGACATACCTCTTAGGAGCTCCGAAAACCCTTAAAAGTTTGGGCCAAATGTTTGCTTTCAGGTTTTCACAATATGGTGGCCTGCCGTGACTGAGGTGAAGGTGGACCGCTGGTACTTAACATGATTTCATAATCAAGCTCCCCTAGAATCAACGCCTGAAGGATTCGTGAAGGGGGGGCATAGACCAGAAAGCCGGGTGGAGATGACAAATAAGCAAGCATGGCTAAATGTGGAGAGAGACACCATTCAGACCCTGAGATAGACCTGGAGCATGCTAGGGCACCAATAGAAGAACAACAAGCAGAATTTGCAGAGGAAAGAACTCATATAGAAGCTACGATCCAAGGACAACTTAACTCGTCAACAGTTCAGGTCTCGCCTCATCTCGTCAGCAAAAACTGCGATAAAATGACCTTACTTTCAGGCAGGTCTTGACAAGGAGACGAACCAATGGATGTGTAAGAGGGGTGTGACACCAGGAACATAAACATGACCTATGATATCTTTAATGTAGAAGATGCTGGTCAGCCTTCCTACTATCTCAAGGAGAAGAAAGAAGAATAAACCGATTGCTTTAAGTTTGTAGAATTATGTGAATGGAATGCAAAAATGTAAAGCTTCAAGTATACCTGGAGGAACAGTATCAATTGCTTCCTTCGCCAGATTACAACCAAACATCCCAGATGCCCGTGTATATAAAAGGATTTGAGTAGTGATATCTCGCCTCAGTTCGGGAGTTGGTAGCAGCTTCTCCAGCACTCTGAAAAAATCTTCTTTTATTGACCCAAGAAACTTGACTTCTGGGTTATATTGGATGCCAGGATTCAAAAAGGCAGCTGCCGAATGAAGAGGAGAGTGGAGGTTGTTCTTCCAGTTCTTATCCACTATATCTAAAAATGTCTTGCACTTTATTTCATCCATAATATAGTATGTCCTTATAGATTCCTTTGCTCTGGTCAGTAGTTCATATATAGTGCCCACAGCTGGCTTTCCTCCAGAAACTTCTCTCATAACTTTGAGAAAGGGTTCAGAAACAGCAACACACTCTTCAGCTGTCCTCCAAAAGTCATTGTCATCCAGAATTGTGATACAATTAACACTTTGCGATTTGTTTGTATAAGCAGAATTGGCAGCAAGCTCTGGACTGTTAAAAATAACTTTCAATCTTGACCTATGCTTCAATAGACATTGCAAGGAGAGAAAGTTTGATACAGACTTTGTGATACCAGTCTTAATGATCTCTTGTCCTCCAGTGAACTTTTTCATGAGATCAAGCAATGGGGAATTGTTGTATATAAATTTTGAGAGTGATTGTGCCTGTAAAATGCATCTATTTACCCAATCTAATTTTGAAAACTCGTCTAAGATTGCATTTATACACTGTGAAGCACAAGGGGACACAAAAACATTCCCATAGTTCTGCAAAATATGGTTCACTATACCAGTGCAGTGAAGTGTATTATCCACAATTACCTGTACAACATTCTCTGGTCCAAAATCTTGTATGATTGAATCAAACAATTCGGAGAGGCATTTCAGATTCTTAAAATATGAAGATGCGTCTACTGATTTGTAGAAAAAAGTCCTGGAGGGCGATGAAACCAAGAAGTTGATCAACGCTTTCATTTTGTTGTCCGTCCATGTTTCTGCAATCAAAGTGCAACCTGTCATAGCCCACTCTTTCTCAACATCTTTTGACTGTAAACTTACTTCAGACTTGATCCTCTCCAACCATGTCGCTTTCAGGGTTTCAGGAGAAGGACCTATAAACCCACTGCCACACTTCCCTACTGCCTCAATCATTTGATGGTAAGAGGAAGATCTTGCTACACCAAAGTCAATTTTGTTCTCAAAAAAGAACAATGCAATACTCCTCTCAGCATTTTCTTGGTTATTTCCAGATGAAGAAATAGCCTGCCCAATTGGTGGAAAAATTCTTGCAATTGGAGTTATTGGCTCCACCGATAAAAGCGGTTTTTCCGGAGAGATATTTGCAAGAGCTTTTGTCTCAATGAGCTTATGTTTTTTAGTACTAGGAGGTTCCTTTGATCCTATTATATCCCTTACCCTGTCAGTAACATCATCCCTGACCTTAGTACATGGATTCACACCTTTACTGGGAAGTCTGGATAAGTGGTGTTTTAACCTACTAATGCCACCATTAAGAATTCTAAGACAGAATTTACACCTCACTTTATTCCCTTCTAACTTCTCAGCATATTCCCAACAGACATCTTTTTCTCGAACCACTGTCGGTAAAAAATCTGTTAGAAAATTGTCTGACTATCTGCTCAAAAAATAAATTTCTGAATCAGCCAAGATGGGCTTTTCTTTATTCTTTTTGTTTTCTTTCCCCTCTTAGGATAAAGAAGATTCTATATCACAGTGCACAATAATGAAACATAACAGTCATTCAGGAAATCTCTTTAATGATTTAAAATTAATACAATGATATGATCAAGTGTCAATATGCGACTAAGGTAGGTATATATTATCTTAGGTTTCAATGATAAGCCCCAAACAAATGCTACCTAATATGCCGATCATCTTCAACTCATGCAACAATAGTGTATCTCGATTAACTAGCAAAGCTAAAAGTGATGTGTACGGATAGGCTTCTTCAATCATATACCAAGATACTTTTGAAAACCTCAACTATAAATGATCGTCATTGTATCAAAACTGCCAGCATTTAAATTGGAAAAACAGCACGAGCAAATTAAAACTCCATAAATCAATTTGAATCCTTGTAAAAAGAAAGAAGGAAGCTAAAGTGTTGTCCATTCAAAATACTAAAATTAAAACCAGGTTCTATTTAGACTTAACTACCATTAGAAGATCAATGAATAGAGCTAAAAACTTGATGCAAGCAACATATTTATCCAAACAGCAATCTAGAGTTAATGATTATGCTTTTTGCAGATTTCATCATACTAATCAATTTTATTACTGAGCTTATCTGAAGTTTGTAATCATGCTTCATTCCCTTCCCAAGTCGGGACAAACAAAAGAGAATACAGACCTATAAAATAAGTCAGGTACAACATTGTAACAAAAAGAATAATCAGGAACCGTGAAAGCCATAAAATAAGTCCCAAATGAACTGGAGTAATAACTCACGAAGCTCACTCCAAATTAACTAAAGAGTTTTTTTCAAATCGAAATAACAAAAGGAAGTTCAGTGACTTACTAGTTATGTTATGGAGGGATTCTCTTCGCAGTGGACTGATACTACACAAACCTAAGCAATAACAGCTTTTCGGTTAAAAATTACAGCATAAATTAGTAAACTGAATCAATTTTAATTTCTGAACAATCACCATTAAAACTTCATCCGGTAGTAGTTCAATTTCCAGGTAAAAGATGAAACAATAATTTGTAGTCACCATTGATGATGAACTCGCAAGCTGAAATGTGGAAGTGCTATAGTGTACAGTGTCGATTTCTACCATTTTTTGAACAGCGAAACAGAAATCTAAAGAGAGGGAAAACAGAAATAGAGAGAGAGAAATAAGAGGGAAAACTTACATGGAGAAACGAATTATCAACGGTAAGACGGAAGTTGCAGAAAGAGAGAGAGAGAGATCTGTTTGATTTATCGCGAGATTTTGTGGAATTTTGAAGTTTCTGAGGCTAGGGTTTAGTTTCCATCTTCTCGTTATAGTAATATCTCATCTGTTTTTTTTCGGCAACTACTAAACGACATCGTAAAAGGATACGAATTTGGATCCAAAAAAAATTGCAACGCCGGAAGCCTTCTCATTTATCAGAGCCAGGTTTAGATCCTGGGACCTGTGGGTTATGGGCCCACCACGCTTCCGCTGCGCCACTCTGATTCGTTGGTAGAAAAATCAAATATAATTAAGTGGTACTGAAAAAAGTATTAGTCACGCATCTAGGTGAATTTTTTTTTTTTTGAAAAAATTACTCAAATATACGTCTTATATTTCTTTTATTTTCAATATTTCTTATATTTCTAAATCTCTTATTTCTCTCATAATGTATGTAATGTATCCGAGCTACATATATATTAATGTATCCAAACTATTATTTAATGTATCGAGCTACATTTTATGTATACGATTTATTTTATAATGTATCCGAATTATATATTATATTTCTGATTTATGTTATAATATATTTGAGATACTTTCTAATGCACCCAAATTGTACATATTTTAAGAAAAACTATTATTTTGAACTTTCTGAAAATTAAATTACTTTGGCTACTATTGAAAAATATTTATTCTCGCCTCATTAACCTAATTAAAAATCTCAACTCTCTAAGATAAACACACATAATTAACTTTCTAAAAATTTAATCATACACGCAGAAGATAAAAATAATTGCATGTAGGTGGGCGCTATGAGCATAAAGCATCATTTTATAATCATATCAATGCAAATTCAATTTGAATTTTGCTCGATTCTACAAAAGTTAAGTACGTTATAATTTATTATTACGTCTCTGTATATCTAAGCTGATCATAACATATATATATAAACACATTAGATATAAAAGTTTGTGTTCATTCGAATTCAATATATGTTATTTTTTATATTTCAGTTTATGTGATACAAATAAAATTTGAGAAGTTAGACAAATTTTTAGAATAGATTGCATATTATGCATATTGATTATTTGAAATCACCAGTAGTTTTCTCAAAGATTCGAGAAGCTATATTGTTGGTTTTGTGTACTGAAAAATTAAGAAGGAATCGAGGTGAACTTACAAAAAAATTAAGGTTGCACAAGATGTTAATCAGCACATTCTTCTTAATTTGGAGGGGATATACTGAAATTTTTCAATTTTTTTTTATCTATAACGCATTGAATTAGTATGCTAAATAATTTTTATGATCGAACCACACCTTAATTGATTGATGAAATCACAGAACACACTAATTTAGTGTGCTATAAAAATCCTTAAAATCACTTAGATACTTGGTGTTCATTAATAAATGATAATTGTTTGTTATTAGTTTATTATTTATCTAATTATGAAATTGTTGTTTAGCTAATTTCATAATGTTAATGTGTTAAAATAGTTTTTTTCGTAATGTTAACTTAGTTTAAAAAATTAAGTAGCTAAAAAGATTGTTATAATAGGTTTTAGGATGAAAAATTAATTGTTAGTAGTATTAGTTAAGGGTTGTTAATCATTAACTAACAATAAATTTCAAACTTAACAAACTGTGCCTAAAGCATAACCATAAACTTTAAACCAATACCATATTAACAGAATTGGCTTGAAATGCCCTTTTAAAAAGATTAGGTAATTTTATGTCTTGTAATTTTAAGATCTACTTATATATAATAACTAATAAAATAGATTTGGAAAGTCCCTTCTAAAATAGTAAAATTTAAATTTTGTAATTTCAAGATCTAAACTACTAAATACTAATAGAAAAGACTTGGAATATATAATAAATTATGTTCAAGACCTAAACTACAAACAAACCTATAATACTATAAAAAATATAGATTTGAAACATGTACCTTCTAATAAATTAGGCTCAAGACCTAAACTACTAACAAAATAGATTTAATAGATTTAAAAAATGTACCTTCTAATAAATTATGTTCAAGACCTAAACTACAAACAAAATAGATTTGAAAAATATACCTTCTAAAAAATTAAGATTTAAGTTCTCTAATTTCAAGACTTATCACGCTAACAAATTGGACATGAAAAAAGGCAACTTCTAAAAAATAGGATCAATATTTAAATAAATATTTATTAAAGATAAATATAATTCCTTTTTCATTTTTATACAAATTGCAGATATCCTAGATATTAAAAGTAAATATCTTTACATATTCAAAATAAAATTACATATATTAACTTGAGATGTTTGACAATTTCATGGTTATATTGTTTAAAACAAATAAAAAATATTTATTTTTGTTAAATAATCAATATAAAATAGATTGGACGAATAAACTATCGAGTAACTAAACTTTAACTCTATAAAATAACACATTTAGAAATTAGATCTTATCCCTAGAAAAAAAAAAAGAATCGAGCCTAACATTTTGTTAGTTATATATATTTATAAAAAGTCTTCAAGTATTGAAGCGATATTTAAGGACTTATATAACACACTTAATTAATGCATTATGTGACTTTATTGATTATTATAGTATTTCTGAAAAGAAAACTCGAGTAAATATTATACCTAGAAAAGCCTTAAGTGAACTTTCACCTACAATTTAAAATATACCTAATTTTATCTCAAGTCTCATTGATGTCTGAATCTTAACTACTACTAATTACATCTTTCTTTTAATGAATTCGTGTTTTAGATGATTAAACTATGTAAGATGGCTATTGAAAAACATTATCTTTATAAAAAAGGAAATTTATCTAATCACAACTATCTTTATTGTTCACCGATAGCAAGTACCATTATTGTGGTTCATTGTTATCAACTATGTACTATTACCCATCATCACTAACTATAATATAATCATCATTATCATTAATTTATTATTATTATCACTAACCACCAATTTATTTGATTTACAATTATTATCACCCATTATAAACCCTCACTATCAATTACCGCATTATATATCATCCACATTATTCATCGTTATTATAAATAATCACCAATCGCCATTACTATTAACTACTATCTACACCACAATATCATCCTTAAACAATATTCACAACCACCATCATCACAACTAGTCTATATATAAACATCCCCTAAATAACTCTCTAATTTTTTTTTGTTGATATAAATACGACATATCAATTGTAATTTCATCAGAGAAATTGATATATAATACATTATAGTATCTTAACATTTTATTAAAATTTATTATTTTTAAATAAAAACAATTTTTATATATTTAAATGCCCAAAAGATAAATAATTTTAATTAATTAATTATTAAATGTTATCATGATATCTGAATTCATACTTATACATCTGATCCTAACATAGTATCGTATTCAAATTTGCACGTCTTGGATCGAATTGTAAATGTATTTTCTTAATTATAAGTAACATATTTAAATAGACCCGTCTTAAAATGTGACGTAAATAAAAAAAAATTTAAAATTAAACTGTTCCTTGTGGGGACCACCACCCAGAACTGTACAGAAATAATGATGATGAAAATACACCTGACTAGTGAGCCTCACGTTTCCACGCTGTAAAATATGCGTTGGTAGTAGTGCGAAAGAAGCGCTAAATAAATCCAAATAAAGAAGAAGAGGGAAAATATATATACACAAATGTAGAAACCCTAGCTAGAATACTCTCTTTCTCTCTCTTTCAATATACTTTTCCCTCCAGACTGTGGTTTCCTCCATGAAATGGGAAATGGAGGTGTATGAAATCGAAGCTGTTCTCGAGAAAATATGGGATTTACATGATAAACTTAGCGATGCTATTCACTCTGTTTCTCGAGCTCAATTCCTCAATTCCGTCAAATCTCGCTCTAAGTCCGATGACTTTTACGGTCACCGTTCTAACAAGAGAAATGATAACAATGGAAATCAGGTAAAGCATGGTTACGTTTTCGTTAAGGAGTTTCCTGTTGATGAGGATGAATCCGCTGTTCATGAGGCTAAGAGTCTCAATGCTATCCGGACCGCACTTGAACACCTTGAGGACCAGCTCGAGTTCTTCCATGTAACTTCTCATTTCTATCCTTTTTTGTTTGTTTGTTTTATTCGTCTATCCATATTATCTATTCGTTTTCATTTTCTGACTGAATGAATTTAGCTGGCGATGTTTGAAATTGTCTATTGCTGTGTCACGTGTTAGATTTGATGTTTTGTGATGCTATGCTGCAATTAATCTGGCTTGTGAAGTTCGATCAAAATGAAACGTAATCATATAATCTGAGTAGCTGCTTAGCTGCTTAGCATTTTTATTGCTTACATGTTAGTACATCTTATATAGGATCCTCAAGCAAAACCAACTAATTGCAAGAGGAAAAGGAGGAATTGATTTGAAAAGAAAGAGAACACTAAACCTGTGTATTTGTTTTGTTTTCATGCTTCGAATTTTAAGCAATGTATTTTATTTTATTTTTGAAATAGGTAACTCTAGTTTTAAGCAACATATTTTGCTCGTGCTAATATTGGTGTTATTAAATTAGTGCTGAAATTCCATCTTGTCCACGTCCAATGTAGAGCAATTACTGCAAAAACCTTGTGGTTATTTGATACTGTAACATGCAATTTTAGCATGGGTATGATTGTATACTACACTATCCCTTGCCAAAATTTTCATAGAAACAGGACTTGACAGCTTATTTTATTTGGTGTTCATAGAGAAAAGTTTGATACAAGTTGCGGTGGAGACTAGGTAGTATTTTTGTTGAGAAAATGGTAAAAGGCCCTCCCATAATTTGTCGTTTTACTAAACTATACACTTGTTGTATATCGGGTTCTATTACCCCCTTGAACCTTTTATTTTTGGAATTTTGTAACCCTTAAATGCAGACCAATCCAAGAAGTTGAATAAACCTCTTGTAAGCGTGTAAGGATTGAATGAATGAAGCTATGATTGCTAAAATTGAATTAAATAGTTCATCTGTCAGTTTCCAATTGGAGATTATATATTTAATTCAACTTAACCTTTAAGATATTTTTTTTAAGGTTTGTTTTCTTTCTCTTCGTTCCTTCTTATCACAGTAATCACACCAAGACCACAACTACTGCTATATCATTTCTGTTTACTATCAGAACCCCAAATTTCAAAGAGTAGGCAGCTGTAATATCAGAATTTGAACTCATTAACTCATCCACATACCACTGCCCTGTTTTCCATCTTCCTCAAATTTGATAGACTCACCATTATCAAAGTTCAAGCATTGGAAACAGTAACCTATAAACACACAATTTACTCTTATCTTCAGATTCCTGACTACCCAACAGTCCAACTAATGTTGGAACTTTTATCTAATTAGGAAGGTAATATGAGATAAGTTGTTAAGTTACCGAGGAATTAAAAACACAGCGGTTCTCGTGTCGAAATCCAATTGATCTACGTGTTGTTAAGGTAGGATGAGATCTGTTTTAATGACAATCTGATTTTGACATTAAATTTTATTTCACCTCTTTTCATTACTTAATTACGAATCACTCTTGTTCCTTTTCCTCTGCGCAAGCTTGTATCTTCATGGCTTTTAACTGAAAAGTGTAATGACAAGAACAATGTCGTTCGATTCAAATGAACTATGATGTGCATGACTTTTCTAGATTCACTGTATGCATCTCTGATGGCGTACGTTCATTGAGGTTGGTGTCATTTGTGTTCTTTGAGGTCGGTATCAATTATTCTTTTGATGTCCAGTGAAAAAAATATTAAGGCGTACATGTGCATTAAAAAGTTATACCCAACATTAATGGCTGTGTGAACTGCTTATAAAGATAGTATAGTTAGCTATAAAATAGAAGAACAACTAGGAGTGGAAAGGATGGACCGATGGACAATGATTTGGTAACTGGCTGGGACTGATCTCGTTTAGTTTACCGAGTAGACAAGCTTAGTTCTTTGTTCAACATGAAGCATTCTGTCTGCAACTATGTCCACAGGAATAGATCAGTAGATGCTAAAGTAAATTTTAACACTAGTAGACAGCTTGAAACAAAGCAGGTTCTAGAGATGCAGCAATAAGGAAAAACCACCACCAAAGGCTGCAACACTTCTAACTTTGGCCTCTGCAAGTTTATGGACACCCAACATGAGACGGCGAGTGACCTTTGGAGTCGTAATCTTCCATGGACCAAGAGGTGAAGCTAAGAATATTTGATAGAACTAAGAAAGAGAGTTGGTCTTTGACATCAAAAAAGAAGGTTGGAATGACGAATGGGACATGTGAGAGCTCTAGTGTCTTAGCTTCCACAACTTGCATGAAGTAATTTTAGGATATGTTTTGCATATATTTCTGTAGTATAACTTTTTGGTACTAAGATTTATTGGTTCTTTTTTGGGATGAAGATTGTCCGAGCGAGCTTGTACACACCTCAACTATTCCACCGGATACCTGCAGACTCCTATCAATATTGGATAAATTTTCTTGCCAAAGATTAGGCAGAAATCATCTGGTGATGCTTTTGTCTCTGATTTGAACCTCCTCATGGTTTTCTTCCCACTTCATTTGACTGCTAGGTCACACCCTTGCACTACTGAGACCTCAACAAAAGGTTGAAGCAATTGACGTGCCAAGCCAAGTTTTGCCCCAAAGTATCCAAATGAAAAGTACTAGGAAAAATTGGATTTATTGATATTTCGGTTGGCGGTTGGCTGTAATTACATACATATGCCGAACAGCCGAAGTGTTAGAAGTTTATTCATTAGTCAAGCATGATCCAAACATGATTAACGACCCAAGTAAGGGAAAAACACACACAAAAACAATTGAGGAGGCTTCGAGGAAACAAAATATAGCATACTGCAACACCTAAGAATGTGGCCAACGTCAAATGAAGTGGGTGCAAACCTTTGAAAGAAGGGTTCAAATTCCAGCACAGTTACTTGGTACCTGTGCTGGTGGGCACCTGTAGAATAGTTGAGATGTGCTTAAGCTGGTTCGGACATCATCATTATCCACAAAAAAGACTGAAAAAGATCAAAGTATAATAATGGACACCACAGTCATAAAAAAAAAGGATAATGGTTATACCTTTTTTTTAAGGTTAAAAAAAAGGTATAATGGTTATACCTTTTTTTTTAGGTTAAAAAAAAAGGTATAATGGTATCCTTCGGGGTGGCTCAGTAGTTTATGTTGGAGGTCTCAAGTTCGAAACCCCTTGCCAGCGAAAGCAAGGGGCACAAGGCTTGCCTAGTGCGGTTACCTCTCCTATGTGATTTGCGAGCTATTGCATTGGAGCAGGGGTTTTACCTTGTGCGCACCCAAAAGGTAGCGATTGCGGGTTTCCCTTGTCATTAAAAAGAAAAAAAAAGGTATAATGTTAAAAAGAGCCAACCAATTCTAATACTGAATCTGTAATCAACTTATCAAACAAAACATTAAATCAAGAATAGTACCCTTGTATTAGTTGTCACTTAAGAAACATGTTCACTTCCAGTGGAAGTTTTTTGCTGTCTCAAATTTTTCTGGTATGGAATAATGATTCATGACAACTCTACCATTTATACACTCATAGATTTATTTAACTGGCTGCTGCAAAATGTTCATAAATATCACCATCTATCGGTTTCCTATTGGAGATTATATATTTAATTCAACTTAACATTTAAGATTTCCTTTTTCAGGTTTGTTTTCTTTCTCTTTGTTCCTTATCACAGTAGTCACAGCAAGACTACAACTACTGCTATATCATTTCTGTTTACTATCAGCCAACAGTCCAACTAATTTTTGAACTTTTTATCTAATTAGGAAGGTAATATGAGATAAGTTGTTAGGTTACCGAGGAATTAAAAACATAATGTCTCTCGTGTTTGAAACCCAATTGATCTGTGTGTTGTTAAGGTAGGAAGAGATCTCTGTTTTAATGACAATCTGAGTTTGACATTAAATTTTGTTTCGCCTCTTTTTATTACTTAATTACGAATTACTCTTGTTCCTTTCCCTCTGCGCAAGCTTGTATCTTCATGGCTTTTAACTGAAAAGTGTAATGACAAGAACAATGTCGTTCGATTCAAATGAACTATGATGTGCATGACTTTTCTAGATTTACTGTATGCATCTCTGATGGCGTACGTTCATTGAGGTTGGTATCAATTGTGTTCTTTGAGGTCGGTATCAATTATTCTTTTGATGTCCACTGAAAAAAATATTAAGGCGTACATGTGCATTAAAAAGTTGTATCCAACATTAATGGCTGTGTGAACTGCTTATAAATTTTTATATAAAGATAGTATAGTTAGCAATAAAATGGAAGAACAACTAGGAGTGGAAAGGATGTACAATCATTTGGTAACTGGCTTGGACTGATCTTGTTTGGTTTACTGAATAGACAAACCTAGTTCTTTGTTCAGCTAGAAGCATTCTGTCTGCAACTGTGTCCACAGGAATAGATCAGTAGATGCTAAAGTAAATTTTAACACTAGTAGACAGCTTGAAACAAAGCAGGTTCTAGAGATGCAGCAATAGGGAAAAACCACCACCAAAGGCTGCAATACTTCTAGCTGTGGCCTCTGCAAGTTTATGGAAACCAATATGAGAGGGCGAGTGACCTTTGGAGTCGCAATCTTCCATGGACCAAGAGGTGAAGCTAGCATTTCATAGAATTAAGAAAGAGAGTGTGAGAGCTCTAGTTTCTTATCCTCCACAACTTGCAAGAAGTACCCTTTTTAGGATATGTTTTGCATATATTTCTGTAGTTTAACTTTTTGATACTTAGAGTTATTGGTTCTTTTTTTGGGATAAAGGTTGTTCGGGCGAGCTTGTGCACACCTCTACTATTCCACCCGATACCTACCGACTCCCATCAATATTGGATAAATTTCTTGCCAAAGATTAGGCAGATATTATCCAATGATGCTTTTGTCTCTTATTTGAACCTAAGTCCTCATGGTTTTCTTCCCACTTCATTTGAAACTAGGGTTCATATTCCAGCATAGTTACTTGGTACTTGTGCTGGTTGGTACCTACAGAATAGTCGAGGTGTGCATAAGCTGGTCCCGACATCACCATTATCCACAAAAAAAGAGTGAAAAAGATTAAAGTATAATAATGGACACCATAGTCATAAAAAAAAGGGTATAACTGTGAGAAAAGACAACCAATTCTAATACTAAATCACCCTTCGGGGTGGCCTAATGGTTTGAATTGGGACTTCCATGTTGAAGGTCTCAAGTTCAAAACCCCTTGCTTGCAAAACCCTTCTGGGTCAAACTTGTTGCACCAGGCTTGCCTAGGGCGGGTTACCTCTTGTATGTGGTTTGCGAGCTATTGCATAGGAGCGGGGGTTTACCCTGTGCGCACCCAAAGGGTAGCTGCTGTTGGTTCCCCTTCTCATAAAAAAAATAAAATAAATTCTAATGCTAAATCTGTGATCAACTTATCCAAACAAAACATTAAATACATTATCAATGATTTATTCTAGGATTTCAACAAAATCAAGAATATTAGCCTTGTATTAGTTGTCACTTTAAGAAATATGTTCACTTTCGGTGCAAGTTTTTTCGCTGTCACGATTTTTTGGGTATGGAATAATGATTCATGACAACTTTACCATTTATAAACTCATAGATTTATTTTAATTGGCTGCTCTAAAATGTTCATAAATTTCACTATGAGAAAATAATCCCGCTTACCCACTATCGATATGCTAAATATACATATGAACCTAGAGACGACGCCAATATTCGGGGTTGAATCTCTCAGCCGTTTCTGTTAAACACTGGTAGACTTGGGGAGTTTTACCATTGACAACTGCGCTGGTTCGTGTATTTCATTGGTCCATCTGGGGGGTCATGGTACCCTATGCATAAGACCAACTTTTCTTGCTAGTCAGCTTTGAAGGCATTGGAGTAATTGTAGTAAATGCAATCTATATCTTGTTCTTCAATTGCATTACTTGAAGTGGTTCATGATGTTTTAGAGCATTTTCTTTCTTTTCTCTTGAGTTGAGGGGTCTTTGGGCAGGTGCTGCTAATGCGTAACAGAATCAGTTAAAAAGCATTTAGGATGGTATACAGATGTGGTTGATGAAGACAAGTAGTTGGTTTGAGCTGTTTACATTGATCAGAGTATGTTTAAAGTAGAAGTACTTCAAGTTCGATTTATGAAGATTTAAATGGAAAGATCCTGAACTCTTTCTAAGATCCTCTTCTTTATTGCTGAATATGTACTAGAAGCATTCACATAGTGATTATCTTAGTTGGCACTGCTTTTTGTTTAAGAAGTATGACTGCGCAGTTTGATTGACTTCTAATATTATATTATGTGTACAATAGATATTAACTTCCTACTTTTCTTCTTTTTGGGTGCACTTGTACCAGACCGTGCAGAATCAGCAACGTGCAGAAAGGGATGCTGCACTTGCTCGCTTAGAGCAAAGCCGAATTGTACTTGCTATGCGATTGGCTGAACATCCGGGTAAGAAGTATAAATTCATTGAAGAAGCTCAATCTTTGGTGGGAGATGTTCGTAATGCCAGTCAATTTGTTTCTCCTGAAAATCAGTATGGTCCTGCTACAAGCGCCACAGGTGAAAATTTAACGACGCAGATAAAGAAGAGATCAAATGCTCTACTCAATATATTCTTTTCTAGTTTTGATTTCTTTAGGAAGTCTTTTAGAGTGGATGAAGTTGGTGGAATTTTGGGGAATGCAGCGTTGGTTGCAATCAGCATGCTTGCAGTGATGCATCTGCAGCAAGTTGGTAGCAAGGAAAAATACCTTTTGGACCTCCCGTTAGGACAAGACGTTGACTACAGCAGAAATATTAGAAAAATCTCTCAGCCCGAGGGGTCATCATCCAGCCTAAATTTGGATGTGTTGTCAGCCAGGGGCTAACACATAAAATGGTGAGGATTGGGGAGAAAGAGGATATTATGTTGTGTCCAGCCAAATTTTACTGAGGTGGGAGAACCAAGTTTCTTATAGTAGACGGTAGTAAAGAAGGGAACCATATTTTTGCTATCTATAAATGTTGTAAAGAGCTACATCTCCCTTTCTTTGGAACATGTGACAGATTTTATACTATAGTCTATGTGCATGTGTCAGTGTGAAGTTCAAAAAAATTTGATTACCTGTTGCCGATGACCAAGTCATTCTTCATCTAAAGGTAATATGCAGAATGTTTTGTATTAGCATTTAGAAGATTATTTAATATGAACGGCAAGCGAACGCTGATTGTCAATCTGAAGAATAATATGATGTATATTTATTTGCCAACGAATCAAACCAGTGAGTAAACAAAGTAAGAGAAACCATAGCGTGCAGTTCATGCACATGTAAAATGCAATCTAATAGATAGTTCTGCCCAATCTGCAATATAAGTTCATAATGAGAAATGAATCGAATATTTTACTGCATCATATTAGAAAAAATAACCTGCTTTAGTTACACGTACTGATAAAGACTTAATAAAAAAGAAAATTAAAATAGAAAATGGACCCTTTTTTGACAAGTATTACATGCTAATCTTAACTAGAAGGGGGAATTAGTAGTATAGTTGACAAACTTCAAGGGAGAACAAGTCACAAGAGCTAACCAGAAATAATCTCTTATGTAGAAGTTAATTAGTGAGGTCTAAGGAAGTTGTAGCCATAACAACTGCAAGTTTTGGTGTTACAACTTCTATTCTTCCCGGAGGGCAAACAACCATAGAAGGATATCTAGGCAAATCAACTGTTAAACATAGGACTTAAATGATACGATAGTCCCACGTTATTTCAAACATGGAATGCAGCACGTAAATCGTGGATGGAAGAGCTGCCTGGCAGATAAATCAGACAAATGACTCTCCAAAAGAGAAGCCAACGAGCTGCAAAATTATTGCACAAGAGAGTCCCAGTAACATTATTTTATTCGCTTTCCTTGGGCTTGGGGATTTTCTTATATTCATAATCATTAATATCAACCTTCTCTTGCAATGCCTGCACAGGAATTAAATAGACATCAACATAAGCTTTAGAAAGGAATTCAACACACGCATACATACAAATATATTTGTACCTTTAGTTCTTCCTCCAAGTTTATTTTTTTGGGGTTATATGCATTGACAGGTCCATACCGGGAGAGAGCTTTTCTTGTTTCTATGATTTCCCACTCTTGATCATCCTTTACTTTAGCTATATCCTTGCTGAACTACAAAATTTTGCACCACTTAGTCTTAAGCTGCGTTAAAAGATAGGACAATGTCTGAACACCGCACACAATCTATGACAGCAGAAAACTATCCCAAAAAAACAGGAAGATCACCAAAATGCCAAAATTTTGTCTATCTAGAAGCTACACTCCTTTGGAGTGGGCGTGAACCACATAAATACACACATAGGGTGTAAGAGATGACATATTTTAATGCCTAGCCGTCATATTGATAGTAGACTCAGGCCGACTGAAATAGCCTATAAATGGCTTTCACTTCAGCTACCAAAATTCAACTCTAGCAGGATGCCAATAGTTAGTAGCATTACCAATACACGTATAAGTATCACTTTACCTATAGTGATCCGAAAAGATATGAGTCAATATAAAATCAGGGTAAGAGAAGTCAAAAACACAATGGTCTAAAACAAGAGATAATGACAATTAGGTACAACAAGGTAAATGAAAATCTCCTCCTGAATTATTCTTACTTTTCTTGTGCAATTATTATCTTTAGCCTTGAATACACTTCATTTTGGCTTTTATCATTATTTTTTTTGCCAAACAGAAGCAATGTTATAAATATCAAAAAAACAAAGGTTGTGCCATATTTACAGTTGAGAAAAACAAAAAACAGTATCTTGACAACTTACAAGGACTTGACTGCTATATAGAAAACTGAGGTATCCAAAAATCATTATCAATTAACATGTAAATGTCTTCCCTCGCTGGCTTCCTTAACACATGGAGTCAGATGTCTAAAACTTACTATTAACTATTCAAAATAAAAGAAAATACTACGTATTAGTTAAAACTGAGGAAGCAACAACTATGAAAATTTTGAAAAGCCCAGAAAAATGCATCAAAAGGAACATTAAAGAATAACTTGACTAATGTGCACAATGACAAGTAAATCAGAACCAAACTAAGATCGAGTTATGAGCTCACAATACCAGATAGTTACATAAGGACTAACTGTAAACAAGGACAATTCGTCAGTTTGTTAGTGTTAAACGAACATCAGTTGAGTAATTTGACATTAAGTATAACTAACCTGCCTTGCAGAAGTTGGCTAAGACCAATAGATCCAAGCACTGTTAGTGAGATCATAGGAAGTCCATATCTCATAAATGGTGATTTCCTGCCCAATCTTTTGAATGAGGAAGCTGAGTTTTGAACGCTGGCAGTAGAGGAGGCTGCTCGTTCATTAGCTTTATTAGGCTGACTCGTTGTAGTCTGGGTAGTTGTCATGGAGTCAGTAGGTCACTTGCTTCACAATCTAAAACGAATCAAGAAGTGGGTTGACAACATTAAGCAGTCGATCAAATAATTACACTAATTCCTTATCAAAAAATGAACCTTCTCCGTTCACAAAATTAAAAGTCCAATCTTTGAAGACATCCTTTTCTACTCATAATTAAGAATTTAAAAAGTCCAACTATTTAATAAAGCTCAACAGAAAAATACATATTTCAAACATATAACTATTAATTTTTATTTCCAAACATATTGTGACGAGTGTTTCATGTGTTTTTTCATTTTAAACAAATGATAATGAGCTTTATAAATTTCTAGTCTTCGATAACTCTTTAATACTAATATTCAATCTGACATGTTTAAATTATCAAGTTATATATTTTGATACATATTTAATATGTTTATCCTAAAATCACAAAAGTTAAAAATCATTATATATTTTTTAGAATTTTATGTCAAATTAAAAAAGACAAGTAAAATAAAGCATAAGGAGTACCAAGAAAAAAAAATCTTCTGTCTCGATTTATGATTTGAATAGATATAATTGTCAAATAAATAAAAATTTGAAATAAGTTATTATAGATGTGTTATAATATTTACATAGTTATATAAGATATGAAACTCGCGACCTTAGATATGTTACAAAATTTTTGTGCTTACTAATTAGAGGCGGAGCAAACATTTAAATCTTAGCGTAAATTCTAAAAAAAATGACATCGGGTATTAGTAATTAAATTTGAACTGCGTATAAAATTTGATAAAGATAGTATAGTCAGCAATAAAATGAAAGAAAAACTAGGAGCGGAAAGGGTGGACAATCATTTGGTAACTGGCTTGGACTGATCTCGTTTGGTTTAGGAATAGATAAACCTAGTTCTTTGTTCAACAAGAAGCTTTTTTTACTGTGTCCACATGAATATATCAGAAGATGCTAAAGTAAATTTTAACACTAGTAGACAACTTGAAACATAGCAGGTTCTAAAGATGCAACAATAAGGCAAAATCACCACTGAAGGCTGAAATACTTCAAACTTTGGCCTCTGAAAGTTTATGGACACACAAAATGAGAGGGCGAGTAACCTTTTCGAGTCGCAAATCGCAATCTTCCATGGACCAAGAGGTGAAGCTAGCATATTTGATAGAACTGCCTTAAGCTAAAACAACTAGACATTTAACTCATGACAAGTGCAAGAACACAACAAAATATATCATCTCAAACAAGCAAATGACTCATAAATGATGAACGTAGACCCATGGCTCCAATACGACTTTAAGCTTGAGAGAACACGAATTCAAATCATGTTAATATGCTGAAACTAACATTAAATAAGCCCAAACACTAGAGCACAACCTTAAGAAAGAATCGAATAAGAAAAGATAGCAAATAAGTGGTTTAATCAAGACTCAAAACAGAGCTACAATCTAGAAACAACATAGTGAGACTAAATAGTGGTAGCATTTTAAGGCACTTAACAGAGAGAAATCACAAAAGTATTGACTAACACAACATTTGCCACACATAGAAATACTTTTGAACTCTAATTGAAAAGGAAAATTAATGACAAAAAAGTTCTTACATCAAAGAAATTTAGACTTAACTACCATTAGAAGATCAATGGATAGAGCTAAAAACTTGATGCAAGCAACATATTTACTCAAACAGCAATCTAGAGTTAATGATTATGCTTTTTGCAGATTTCATCATACAAATCAATTTTATTACTGAGCTTATCTGAAGTTTGTAATCATGCTTCATTCCCTTCCCAAGTCAGGACAAACAAAAGAGAAGACAGACCTATATAAAGCTCTAGCTTCATTAAGGCTAGAGATGTACATACTTCTGATTCTACTTTATCCCAGGTACAACATTGTAACAAAAAGTATAATCAGGAATCATGAAAGCCATAAAATAAGTCCCAAGTGAACTGGAGTAATAACTCACGAAGCTCACTCCAAATTAACTAAACGATAATTCTAGAGTTTTTTTTCAAATCGAAATAACAAAAGGAAGTTCAGTGACTTACTAGTTATGTTATGGAGGGATTCGCTTCGCAGTAGACTGATGCTACACAAACCTAAACAATAACAGCGTTTCGGTTAAAAATCAAAGAGAAGATACAGCATAAACTAGTAAACTGAATCAATTTCAAACTGTTAATTTCTGAACAATCACCATTAAAACTTCATCCGATAGTAGTTCTATTTCCAGGTAAAATATAAAACAATAATTTGTAGTCACCATTGATGATGAACTCGCAAGCTGAAATGAGGAAGTGCTATAGTGCACAGTGTCGATTTCTACCATTTTTGAACAGCGAAAGAGAAATCGAAAGAGAGAGAGAGAAATAAGAGGGAAAACTTACATGGAGAAACGAATAATCAACGGTAAGACGGAAGTTGCAGAAAAGAGAGAGAGAGAGAGATCTGTTTGATTTATCGCGAAATTTTGTGGAATTTTGAGGCTAGGGTTAAGTTTTATCATCTGGGTTTTTTCACATTTTTTTTCGGGAAGAATGAAACGACGTCGTCAAAAGGATATAAATTTGGATTAAAAAAATTGCAACGCTGGAAGCCTTCTCATTATCAGAGCCAGGTTTCGATCCTGGGACCTGTGGGTTATGGGCCCACCACGCTTCCGCTGCGCCACTCTGATTTGTTGATTGATATGTCAAGTATAATATACTTAAAGAAGTATTAGTCGGGCATCTAGGTTAAATTGGTTTTGAAAAAATTATTAAAATACACATCTTATGTTTTTTTATATTTCCAAAATATCTTATTTCTCTCATAATATATTTAATGTATCAAGATACATATATATTAATCTATCCATTTATTTTATCATGTATCTAAGCTACATATTATGTATTCGACTTATGTTATAATATATCCGAGAAACTCTTTAATATATGCATAAAGTATAATTTTTAAGGATTTATTATAATTAGAAAACAAATAGATATAAAATATAATTTACTCTTTACACTATACATTATGTGATTTATTTAAATTATAGTACCTCTTTTTTCCTTACATAATATGTAGAAATTATGATTGAGCTAAAGTCAACGGTTTATTATGTTTACACTTTATTTGGATCATTGTTACTCATTGTTTCATAATGTATTGTAGTGTATTATACTTTATTGTACTGTATTTGTATGGTAGATACAATGTTTGGTTAGATTGTATTGTTTATTGTTGTTTAGTAACATTTGAATTGTTTGGTTTGATCGTATCGTGTTGTATTGTAATTTATAAATTTACTTAAATATCCTTAATTATTCTAAGGTAGGAGGTTTGATTAGGTTCAAATAATTAAGGTAAAAGGTAAAATAGTATTTTGAAATATTATGTAAAGATATAATTTGAAAAATAAATTAAGTAACAGTAGGAACGCACCAAATTGGTTGCTCCATAAAATAAGGATTTCCATTGTTACGTAACAACAAAATTTAACAATACAATACAATACAATACATTTTAAGTAACAATCAAAACAAACATTGTAGGTATAGTAACAATACAATACAATACAATAAATAACGATAATCCAAACGCAGTGTTACTAGTTACAAAAACCAGGTGGACTGTTGTGTACAGGTTCAATATTTGTTCATAAAATTATTTTTAAAATATTAATTTATCTCATTAAAAGTTAAATAAATATTTGACAAATATTATTAATCTTGATAAATTTCAAGAGGTAATAAAATATACTATATAATTGTGTGGTCGTAAATGTCTCTTCTTCTTTGTTTTGCACAAATAAAATGTGAAGAGGTTCATAACTAAATTATCTTTCATTATCGATTATTATTTTCTTAAAGTGTATTTACAAAATATATACAAATATTACTGAAATTCAAAACAATAAATTTATGATTAATATGAATTTAAAAGGTAAAATCATTTTTAAAACAGATCTCATAATTTTTAAAATATTATATACTGATTAAATTGAAGTAGAACAAAAGAAGCAATACACTTTAAAAAAATAAAATAAAAATGTCTTTATTGAAGCAGGCATGTCAACGGAGACGTGCCTGCTCCAGCTTGAAACTCTCTCTTATTATAGCAAAAATATCCTAAGAATTATATAAAGAGAAGAGTACAACGTTTTTAAAGAAAAAAAATTGATGATCATCGTATATACAAGAAATCATTTAATATACGAGATGAAGGATAATAATTTGAATATACTAGTTAGTTCGAAAATTATGTAACCTATTATTTTTAGGGAAACTTTCATATATAGCCACTTAAAAATAACTAATTAATCTCCATAGCTATAGTTTGATAATTAAAATTTGTAGCTACATGTTATATGGAGTAGAGAGGCAATCGAGACTGGGAGAGAGAGGAGAGAGGCAAGAGAGAGGGGGAAAAGAGTGGGAGAAAGATGAATTGTATATGTATATTGGTTAGATAATTGTATATTATACATATGTATTTGTATATATAGCAAGAGATATTGGGAAAGGGAGGAGATAGGCGAGCGAGACTGGGAGAGAGGAGAGAGGAAAGCGAGATCAAGAGAGGAGGGAGAGATACGGTGAGAGAGGGCAGAGAGTGGGAGAGAGGTGAATTGTATATGTATATAATTGTATATAATTGTATATTGTACATATACATTTGTATAAATGGCAAGTGAGATTGAGAGAGGGAGGAGAAAGGCGAACGGGATTGAGAGAGGGAGAAGAGAGGCGAGCGAGAAAGGGAAGAGAGTAGGAGAGAGGTAAATTGTATATGTGTATATATATATATATATATATATATGTTAAAAAATTGTATATTATTCATATTTATTTGTATATCCTGGCGAATTATACATATACAAACATGGTTAATTATACAAACTTGAAATCAGCCCACGTAATTAATTTATAATGTTAGTCGCGAGTGGTAATTATTGCAAACTATAGTTATGCTGAGTAATTAAATAGTATAAGTTTGCTTAACCGTATAATTTTTTTATTTTTTTAATCATAATAACAATATAATTTTTTTATATATAAATGACTAATCTCATAAGAATAACTTTTAATTTGTTTATCTATCTACGGCTACCAAATGACCCCTACCCAATCAATAATATAAGCATATAAATGGAAGTTGCGGACCATTTATACTACGTATTTGAAGGCTGAAGTATGCACGAACCACGATGGCACTATATATAGTACAAAAATAGAGTAATTAATAATTAAATTAAGGTAACGAATGTGAACAAAATTAAACTAAAACAACAGGACCACATATGTTATCTGGTGAATTTAGCTGTAATATGTATGTGATGTCTGATCTACCACCATATTATTAAATAAATCATAGACAGCAATAATGTCATCGATTAATTTTTATTGACCATAGAAAAAGCCTAATTAAGCTGACAAATAAAAATGATAACGATTCATTAAACAATTTTAGGCTGCATGCTAGTTGGATTTTTAATACTACGAATATTCGTGCATGCAAATTTTCAAAAGAGACATTGGACAATAGATGATTAATAATATTTTGTCACTAATTGAGTTAATGTAATTGAAATCACAATCGTTGTGACAAGAATTTTATTTGTTGTAACATAGCTTGTTTGGAATACAATATTACTTCTCGTAGCAATAAATATGGATTATATTGTAAAATTATAGTGTATATAAATATATTTTCTGTCCCCTATGAAAAAATTGTATATAATAGCAAACTAATAACCTAAAATAAATGGAATAGCTAGGGTTTGATTTAATTGTGCTCCATAGCAAATGTTAGCTAAAATTTGCCTTTGAAGTAAAATGTTTATAAATTGTATAATTAAGTGTATAACACGAAAATATATTTTTTTGCATGTGTATATACAATTTTCCCTAGCTTTATACAACAGAAGTGTATATATTGTGTTTCTGTTTTTGTATAAAGCGAGAGAAAAACATATATCTTCTTGCTATACACTTGTAATTATGCAATATACATACATTTTAATTCAATTCAACTTTTTGCAAAGCAAATTATACAATTGCAGCAAAATAGACCAGCAAATTATACAATTTAGGCCAGCGAATTATACAATTGTATATGTATAGTGAATTATAGAGTTTTATGTTTGCTATGGAGCGCAATTATGCAAACTTTGTTATAATATACAAATATGAATTTTTTGTTTGCTATATGTGAAAGTTGTCCCTTTTTAATTGTCTTCTTTTGCTTAATTGTTGTTTTCCTTTGTTTAATTTTTCTGTTGTAGTACTAATTATACTAATTAATCTTTGGTTTCAGTCATTATGGCCGGTCGGCATACTTTAGTAGGTAACACGGGCTACGTAACATTAATAATTAATAATAGCCTTTTTATTTTTTTTAATAAATGTAATAATTACTCCTATTATTTTTCTAAAGCTCAATGGAGTAGGAGACTAGGAGCATTATATATTAGAGAAAAGTTTGTCTTTAAGAATTGAAACAATAATTTAGAATAATTCTTCAGTGAAAACTTTTCGTCTATTCAAAAAAGAACTCCATGTTTCTCAACACAAACTCTATTATAAGTAATCTCTATAATTATACTTTCGTTTAATTATGAGTTTGAGTTTTATATATTTACGACAAATAAATTGTTGGGTTTTAAAAGGTGTGAATGAAAAATGAAGAGTTGTGACTTTCAATGAAAGATTGCGACTTTTATGAAAAGTTGCGACTTTTATGAAAATTGACAACCTTTCTGAAAGACTGTGATTTTTTCAAAGGTTTGTGACCTTTCTAGTAAGGCACAATAAGAATTTTTTCGCACTACCATTTGTTTTATAAATTGAGAGATTTTCTCCAATTTATAAAAATATTCATTTTTAGGGTTCATATTTATATGACATAAAAATATTTTTTTTGGCTATATCAAATGTTTTTTAGTGATAAATTTAGTTGAATAATTTTATTGATATAAAAGCTTAAATTGAGTAATTTTTTTGATATAAAATAAAATTTAAGAACTTTTATAAATAAATTTTTAAAATTGAGTAACCTTTTGAGATAATAACTCGTAAATAAGTCCTTTCTTATCTTTTAGTAAGTGGCAAACCAGCAGAAAGGTGTTAAATAAAATAAGGCCAAAATATATCTTTAAACATTAATTTCCATTATCGTGTACATAAAAGACAAAGGGAAACTAGTGTAATAATTAAAAAATAAAGTCTATTTATTTTATATTTGCCACCATCTTAGGAAGATGTCACATATTGTTTATGATGAGACATGCCTAATTGTCAAAATTAGGCCAACGAATACACAAGAGGAATCGTGTTAATTATACTCCCTATCCCTTTGATTTTGACTTCACACTAATTGAGGGAAGAATTAAAAAAACATATGAATAATTAATATTTATAATTAAGTAGTGTTTAAACCAACTTCTACATATATAGTATACCCTTTTTTTTATTCATATATTCTTCGGGCAAATTACATAAACAGATTTTAAATTTGTTGGGATTTTTTCTTCATATATCTCATTTACGATATTTTTTTGTTGCATCCTTGATCATCTGTAATTTATTCCTTTTAAAATACGGTAAGCTATGTGACACAAAACTTCCTCAAATGTATTTTATTGATTGTGCGCGTGCGATTCATCTTACCCAAATGAAAATTGCAATCAGACGAACTTCAATTTATTTACTGGCCAGCGCCATAATCATTTCTCAAATCTAAAGCCCCTTCACCCCCCCCCCCCCCAACAACCCCACCCTCTCCTCTTCCCAAAAAAAAATAGACTTGAAGAAGAAAAAATCGATGAACAAGATAACTTCAACATTGAAATTTGATGATTAAGAAGAAATCAATGAAGAAAAAAATATATTTTGATGAGCAACTCCAACTTAATGATAGAAGAGAAAGAAAAAAGGAGAAATAAGATAAAAAGGAAAGAAATTAAGGTTAAAGGGGGAAGAAGAGCGTTGGTGGGTAGTTCAGGGATCCACATGAGCGCCTTAAGTCGAAATGTCTTCACGTGTTCAAGCGACATGAAATCACATTTTCTGTTACATCAGCCCACAGTATTTAAAAAGAACAAATTATGAATGATTCAACGATTTTTGCAGGAAAATGACATAGTTAAGGTACCTAAGAAAAAACACCCAACAAGTTTAATAACCTGTTCATGAATTTCACCTATTTCTTCTTAATCATTTGGATTAGCCAAAATAAACATAGAAGAATTACTTTGTGGTATCGAAATTTGAATGATTTATCTATGATCAGGATTAAGTTTGAATGAAACTAATTAAGTGTAAGGTCCAACAATTCAATTTTGAAAAATTAGCCGATAAAATGTGATTTAGAGATAATTAACTTTTACTGACGTTGCGTGAGAAACGGTTGCATCCATATTTTTTTTGTCTGATTTTCTGAAAATGGAAATCTTTTGTTTTACACTGCTTTTTATTTTTATTTTTAATTTAAGATAGCAACCATTTATCGAACTATTAAGATAGTATTTGAATTGCTATTTGACCTAAAGCTGATCACACCTATTTTATGAGTCTATTTTTAGAAAAGTGTTTAACAAATATATAAAAAGTTATTTAAAAAATATAAATTTAAAATAACTTATAACTCGTTTGGATTGAGTTAAAAAAAACTTTTTAGTTAATTTTAAAACTCAAACTAAAATGATTTTTACGTTAAAAAATAAAAAGTAGGGGAGACCTACTTTTGATTTTTGACTTAGTTTAAGTTATTTTAAAATTATTTTTCACCTTATCAAACACTTCGTTATTTATTTTAAGTCATTTTGACTTATTTTAAGTTATTTTTTTATATCTGTCAAACATTTTTACAAGTCAAATTTGACTAACTTTTAAGTCAACTCTAACACTCTCTTAAAATAAGTAAAAAATCAAAGTATATCTCCCTACCTTTTATTTTTTACTTAAAAGTCATTTAAATTTATTTATTTATTATTTTTAATTTAAAAACTATTTTTAAACCATCAAACGAGCTCTAATATAAATATTTTACATCAAAAATTAAACTAAAATTTGCTTATTTAGCTCTCTATGCATGAAAAAGAAAGACATTTCAATCAAATGATTTGATCATTGAAAGGTGGTTTGATTTATCCAAAATCAAATGCCAAATTATTTTATTTATATTTGATAAATTTATTATTTCGATTGACAATCCATTGATTTTATATTCCATATTTTGTGTGATAAAAATAAACCAAATTATATATATATAAAAAAGTTATTCTCCAAAAATTTTCTTCTAAAGTCCTTTAAGAAGACAACGATTAAACTTAGAAACAAAAGTTTTTCTAAATTTATATGATCGAGTGTAAAATGAAAATTTAATTATATTTTCCTCCGTCCAAATTAATAGATTGTGTGTTTGGAAAAAAAAGGGAATATATTCTTGTAACTAAATTGGATTACATCAATAAAATATTTTATATCTATATTTTAAGATATACCATAAGTATTACAATTTGTAATTTTTCTCATTTAATTTGTCAAAATAATAATTAAAGTTCACTACTAAAGATAATGAAAAGACAGACCCGATGAATAGGATCAATAAATAGAGGGAAAACCAACATTGTTCGTCAAATTTTTCTAAAAAATAAGATAGAAATAAAAAAATTGATAGACGTTTTTTGATATTTCGCGTGAAAATTATAATTTATTTTTTAAAAAATCGACGATGCATTCCCTCAATTTTTTTATTATTTTTTTTAGTACAAAATTTTAGTTAAAGACTATAAATAAAAAATTATGACAATATTTTATCTAAAAAGCATATGTAGTTGAGTGATAAAAGTGTCCATTTGATTCTTAGAGCCTGTTTGGCTCAGCTTAAAAGCTGGTTAAACTGACTTAAAAGCTGATTTTTGATTTATTTAGCTTTTTGACAATACTCAAAATAACTTATTTTAAGCCAAAAGTTAAAAGTTGGGGTAGGGGTGTTTTTTTTTTTTTAGCTTATAAGCTGTTTTAAGTTGACCATTTGCCCTCAATATTTTTATACAATCTTCAAGTTACTCATATAACCCTAACATCTCTTTCTTCCACTTTTTCGTTTTTACGTTTGGCATAACAACTTCAGCACTTTTATCCAAACGCATAACTGCTTATTTTAAAAATAAGTTTCAGCACTTCTAAAAGTACTTTTTTAAAGCTGCTTTTATTAAGCCCATCCAAACGGGCCCTTAGTAGTTACATTTTTTAAAGGTATATTTATGAAAAATCCATAAATTTGGTACTACCTTCGTTCCTTCGAATCATACTAAATTTTAACTAACATTTAAAATGTATTTTTCAATCATATTGATTAAAAAAATTAATATTAATGGTAATTTTCATATAATTAATATAACGTAATATAGCTTTAAAAGTCAATTAAATCTGATTTTCAAAAAATGTAAATATGATAATATAAAAGTACGGAAAGAGAATCAACTTTGTGTAAGAAAATTGACCTTATCGTTCAATGTCGACCTATTTCGTAATGATTCACATAACTTAACTTAAAATATCTGAAAATTTTAATAACTTAATTGATTAATTATCTTCGTCTAACTCTGATCGACCAGAGTTCGATTTTTGGCGTGTTACATGACTACTAATTTCACCTAATAAAGCCGCACCCCAATTAGATTTTACTTACAGGAGGACGTGATTAAGAGTGGTTAATTTCCTCTCCCTTTTTCTCCTCTTTTTCGTAATTGCAATCTGTGTCTTTCTTTAGTGAAGAGCTTCAAAAAAAAAATGGCGGAAATGGTGGATAATGCTCTTCTGGTGCTCCCTGCCTTACTGGCACCACGTGAACCCACTACCCATCTTCTTCTAAACCCAAGCAAATTGTTAAAGAATTGATTTTGTGTATTGCTGTTAACTTAAACTTCTTCGTATCTTAGTAGAAGTTCCACTTTTGTTTCCACGTGCTTTTCCCACTCTTTTCGCTTCTTTGTTAAACCAAATACATATACCCCATTTCTTTATTTGATTTCTTCTTCTTCAAATTAACTGCCTTTCAATCATTTATTGTCTCTCACCCACTCCCCTTCTTCTGCTCATTTAATCATTGTCTCTCTCTTTCTCTCTCTATCTAGCTACTTACTTAATTCTGCATTTACTTCTCATCATTTTCCTCTTCATCTACTCCTCCTTTTCAGTTTACTCTACCAAGTGTTTGATTTTTTGCCTCACTGGTACTTGCTAGTATACTATACAGTTTCTGAATTTTGTGGGGTTTTCAGTTTTCTACATTTTTTATGCGATTTGGCTATCTGGGTATTGCTATTCAGGTTCATTTCAATCTTCTTTTTGTTATTGCCGACAGTTTTCAAATTATGCATACTTTGCTTTACGGTCAAGAAAAGTGTTAAAGATTCAATCTTTTTGTGTGTAATGCGTTTGGAAATAGGTGAAGAACGTGAAATGCCTGTTTGTTCCCTTTTTTTTTTCATTTTTTGGCAGCCCCAAGAAGTTGACGGAAGAAATTTTGGCTGGTTCTTCTTTTACTTTAGCTGTTCTGTTTATTGAAACCTAACTTTTACTTAATTTGCGTGGTTGACCCAAAAACAAAATGTGTTCTGAGTGTCTACGTAACTTTACTTGCCCTGTAAATTGTTCTATTTATGGTTAAGAAACGGTTTTCTAGTTTAAATGATAATTATTTATAGTGAATAACGAACATCATGCCGTTTCAATGTCTGATTCCATTTCTTTTTCGAAATTCTTGTAGAGATGAAGGGTGCTGTTACTAGAAGTTGATGTCTTTGTAGTTTAGCTCAGGGGAAGAGAAGGATGGTTACAAAGTTCCTGTTTGTTTCAGTTTTATTCGGCACAGCTCTGTTCTGGCTAGCAAGTAGTGAACCATATGAAGACAAAGAAGCGCTTCTTGATTTCCTTAATAATGTGAATCATTCGCGGTACCTGAATTGGGATGAGAGAACTTCTGCTTGTAGTTCTTGGACTGGAGTCACTTGTAATCATGAGAAATCAAGAATTATAGCAATCAGGTTGCCTGGAGTTGGATTCCGTGGTTCGATTCCTGGAAACACTCTTAGCCGCTTGTCTGCTCTTCAGATCTTGAGTTTAAGGTCTAATAGTTTTAGTGGCAGTTTACCTACTGATTTTGCAAAACTTGGAAATCTTACTTCTATATATCTTCAATCCAATAACTTTCAAGGTCCATTGCCTACTGATTTTTCTGCTTGGAAAAGCCTTTCGGTTTTGAATTTGTCAAATAATGATTTTAGTGGGAGTATACCTTCTTCAATATCGAACTTGACTCATTTGACTGCTCTAGTTCTTGCTAATAACTCGCTTTCTGGCAGTATTCCTGATCTCAATCTCCCTACTTTGCAAATATTAGATCTGTCCAACAATAACTTCACTGGAAGTATCCCCAATTCTCTTCAAAGATTTCCTGGTTCAGCTTTTGCTGGTAACCCGCTTTCTCCTGCAAATTTTTCACCTTCATTTCCTCCAGTTCCTCCTCCAAGTGTCCCACCAAAAAAGAAATCGTTTAAACTCCGTGAACCTGCAATACTTGGGATTGTAATGGGAGGATGTGTTTTAGGTTTCTTAGTGGTAGCTGCAGTGCTAATTATGTGCTTTTCAAAGAAAGATGGTAACAGTGGGGCCACAGAGAAATCAATCAAGAAAGAAGATGTAGTCAGGAAGGGAGTTTCCAGCAGTCAGCATGGAGTAGGGAATCTCGCATTCTTCGAGGGTTGTAATCTTGCATTTGACCTTGAAGATCTGTTGAGAGCTTCAGCAGAAGTGCTTGGAAAGGGAACATTTGGCACTACATATAAGGCAGCTTTGGAGGATTCTACCACAGTTGTGGTGAAGAGATTGAAGGAGAGCGTGGGAAGAAAAGATTTTGAGCAACAGATGGAGGTTGTCGGCAATATCAGGCATGAGAATGTGGTCCCGCTGAGGGCATACTACTATTCCAAGGATGAGAAACTCATGGTATATGATTTCTACAGCCAAGGGAGTGCAGCTTTGTTGCTGCATGGTATGTTAAGCACCCAATATCTACTACTCTTGCTGTTTTATTCTTGAACCGTTCCATAGAGAACTGATTATCAGGACCAAAAACATAATGCAGATCATTTTTAGCTATGATATGTCTTGTGCAGTAGTATTTGAAATTGCTTGTAGGCTAATTATAGTGTAACCAATTGCCATTGAATGCATTAGGATGTACAATTGCATCAAGAGAATAGAGTATCTGCTGTTGTTGTCCTTAATCATCAATAGCTTATAGGACAGCATTTGTTTCTCCAAGTCATAACTAAGTGCCACTTTTAGGCCATGTCTAAGTGCAGCTTTTCTTTTAATTTGTCAAAATTCAAGAGCTGTCATGTTGCTCGCGAACTTTGCTTTGGCGTTATAGACAACTTCCATCAATGTTAGGTGGATAGTCTTTTAACTGCACCTTCAAGTATTCCTATCATTATATCTGATGCACTCTGTAATTGCAGCAAAGAGGTCTGCTGATCGAATTCCTCTTGACTGGGAAACCCGACTACGAATTGCCATTGGTGCAGCTAGAGGCATTGCTCAAATACATGGACAGTCTGGGGGAAGGCTTGTCCACGGGAACATAAAATCCTCAAACATATTCCTCAACTCCCAAGGTTTCGGTTGTATTTCTGATCTTGGCTTGGCAACTATAATGGGTCCAATTGCTATACCAATCGTGCGAGCTGCTGGTTATCAACCTCCAGAAGTTACAGATTCAAGAAAAGTATCTCAAGCCACTGATGTCTACAGCTTTGGCGTCCTAATACTTGAACTTCTCACTGGAAAGTCCCCTACACATGCCACAGGTACTAGCGACATTGTCCACTTAGTCAGGTGGGTACATTCTGTCGTTCGTGAGGAGTGGACTGCTGAAGTATTCGACGTGGAGCTTTTGAGGTATCCAAATATAGAAGAAGAAATGGTGGAGATGTTACAAATAGGTTTGACTTGTGTATCCAGAATGCCAGAGCAGAGACCAAAAATGACGGAAGTAGTAAAGATGGTAGAGGGTGTTAGGAGAGTGAATACGGGGACTCGACCATCCACGGAAGCTTCTACACCAAACCTCACACCACCAATGACTGAAATAGGGTCTTCTTCTGTTACACATTGATATTTCTTTGTTACTCCATTTAGTGATTACTTACTGTTCTATATGCTCAATTGTTTCACTGTTATAAGTTTTTCTCCTCAGGTTCCTGTCAAACATTATTTCAACTACCAAATTGAATAGAAACATTTACTTGATCTTATATTATTTCAGATCAAAAGTAACTTTATTATGCTAATATACAAGTGTTTGTGCTTCAAAAGCATTCATTATTTTCATCACTTAATCAGAGATAATGACTTAGTAATAATTTTTATTATTCTAACTAAACAGGTAAAAAGTAGCAAGTACCTTTGAATGGTAACAGAATGAATTTGCACATGGTAGGTCAGATCTTAAATTGAAAGGTGCGAATAGCTTGGTGCCTAATAAATTAAGCGACCATGTATTATTATTATTTTTCAAGATTTTGGTGTTTGGCCATAAGATTCTAAATATTTTTTCGTTTTTCGGAATTTTTAGGGTTGAACGTACTCGTTATATTTTTTGTAAAAAGTTTTTGGAACAACATTAATGCATGAATGTACTTAAATACAACTCCAAAAGTGAAAAATGGAATATAAAACATGTTATAAGCTATTTTTCAAATTTGAAAATTTTATGATCAAACAATGATTTAAGATTGTATCGAAAGACTCCATGACAAAGATATGATTCATTTAATTGCATCATTATATTACATCAAATACTGAATATGGATACTTGTAGGTATCAACAGTTTCAATATAAGGATTGTATCAACAAACAATATTGTATTAACTTTGTGCATCAACTTATATATCAGTTTGGTTGTATGGAATACAACTCAAATTTCTGTATTTTTATATCACAAATGAATATTATTGATATATCTGTATTAACCTATATGTATCGAACTTTGAATTTATATATTACGAATGAATACAAATGATACAACATGTATCACTGTGTATTACTATAACATGTATGTATTAGCATGAATATTCTACATTTGTTTCTATATTCTTTCTCTAGCGTCTGCCAAATATTTGTTCAACTACCACATTGAATAGAGACGCTAAAATGTAGTATTTGGTTTATATTATCAGAGCTAAATGTCAATACATTATCAGAATCTGGACTTATACAAAGAAAACTAATTTCGGTGCAATTAACAAATTTATATTATTTTGATCAAAAGTCAAATACTAATCACAAATTTATATAAATCTGCAAATAATTTTGAGAATAGAAAGCCAAACAGGCCGTATCAATTTGCACATGGTAGGCGCAGACTTCAAATGTATAGTGCATTACATTTGTATATTAGTCATTGCTGTGCCGTAAAGAAGGCTTCAATGTCCACAGCACTCTACCTGCTTTTCTCTATTAGAAAATATCAACTTGCCTGCATTATTTACTGTAACAAATGAGCTTATCTTATTACTGTAAACAATAGTATACAAAATCCACAATGGTTAAAGTCAATCTACCCTTAGGTGTAGAAACTTGGCACCAAACAATCTCAATTTTATAAATAGGATAATGTACGATATTACACAACGCAGCCAGATGAGGAGAGCAACAAGCTAAGAAAACATAGACAGGCATAGAGCTAAAGTGAAGAAACAAGCTCATCATAATACATTCTGTCGCTTTTTTCCTTTTCTGTTCTTTGATAAGTAAATATTGATCACATTTCTACATGGAATGACACACCGTTTATTTGTATGATGAAGTGCAAAACGGTTCCCCTTTCAACTAGCAAGACACGTTTGCAGGCATGGTAGTGAGCAGTTTGCGTTCTTAGACCATTACACGCTAAGGGTAGTTCATTTGCGTGAGATTTTTGTTTTGACACCCGCTGAAATTGAAGGAGAAGAAAATAAACCAGCTCAGGGTAAGAGAATCTAGAAAACTATCAAATCCAACCACGATCTGCAGAGAAAGATAGTAAATAGAAAATTTCGTGAGAAAGAAACACTACCAACCTTCAACTTGCTCAAATTGAACTTCTTTAACAAGCTCAGAAGTTGCACTGTACTCAAATCTGCACGATTAAGATAAGAAAACAATATTTACAATAGAATTAAGCATTTACAAGGAAATGAAATGACAAAATATACAAGGTAGCGGAAGAGGAAAAGAAGCAGCATGTGTATAAAGACAATAGATAATCACGAGCAGCAAGCAATACATTAGTCCTAAATGCTACTCTGATAGTCAAATGAAATCTGCGCTGCATCATAATATTTAGCATCTTTTCAGATTGAAGAAGTATCAGGGACAAAAAGTTATACAAGTTCCTAGAGGTGATGCCATGAGAAAATAGCATTTTTGTCAACCTCTAATCATGTGTGACAACATAGCTCCAACCCTACCCTAGCTACCCCATGCCCTTTTTCTTTTTCTGTTTCTAGAACTAGCAATTTCAATGTTTGGAACGGAAGGAGTAGAAGATGTCTCGATGGAATATCAACTCCAATTCTCCGAACCACTCCCTGAAAGCTAATGACTCTTAGGTTTATGTATTTGGAGCAACTTAGCTCCTGTAAACTCTCCTCACACCTATCCTTAACTTAAGCCTCATAGTATAGAGCTACAAAATCTCTTTTGTACTTACTATCTCTTGCAATATCTGAATTATTTGCATCTTTTTGATGCCATTTATGATAATGCTTACTTCATTACAAAAAAAACAAGTAATTTCAACCTTCACATCACCTGTGACGATAAAAGAAAAGCATCACTTGTTTCTCGGATTTAAAATTCTTCGCCTGAATCAGTTTTGGCATCAATAACTCAATATTCTATCCAGCATGTTTAAAAAAAAAAGGCCTCCACCCCACATTTTTTCTCAGAGTCCACAAAAAAGGTTTTACAAACATTAGGACAAAATGGAAGGTTTGACACCTAGAATCATCATGTTCGCCACATATCAGCAGTTTACAAGTGATATAGCAATCAGAATTGAGGGTATTCATATGACAGCAAGCAATTATAGTGAATCATTCTCAAGCCACAGTATTGCTAGGATATGAACAGGTCTGTCCTAAGGTTGAGACAGAAAATGCTCCAAGTCTTTATCTTTCTCTAATGTAGAAAGTTTAACTGCATCAAACACGCGTCTTTAACAACAGTGCCCTAAGCATCTATGAAAATAACTGGAGATGTGTGTATGTGCAACTCAAAATTTATCAAGTTCAGACGTACAACTTAACAAACAATTTGGACTTAAACGATGAATAAGAAAATGACAATGCACTAATCAAATTACCTATTAGAGAAGAGAACATCGAGTTCATAGTCAGATTGACTCTTGGTAGCATCTACTAAGATTGTTACTATTTCTGTTTTCCGAGTAGTGGCCATGAACAGATCGTACTCAGTCGGAATGATAATTGCAAGAAAATTATCACTTAATTCACTCAGACACAGCTTCTCAACAGCTGCCAGGGCAATCCGCCGTTTAAGTGCACCACTTTCTGGGTCTACAATGTAAATGGCGAAATCAGTTACAAGGAGAATGCGCCGCTTCATCTTCCCTGTGCTTGTAAACTTCAGAACTGTGTCTGCAAACAGAACCTTTTTGTCACCTGCAAAAGAACACATCAAATCTAGAGATAAGGGCTGTTCTCACCTACACAAGAAAATTTGTGCTTTATATTTGTTCAAACTCAAGTTCCCCTATTTGCTTGTCCATTAAAATGAGTAACCACTCCAGATATATATTCAGCACAATAATAGATGTTAAAGAGATTCAGTAAGAGCTATTCAGCAACCCAAAAAATAATGAAGTAAATGAGTTTGCTTTCCGAAATACAAATTGTTAACAGAGAAGATGTCTCTGTATGCAGTAACTAAGAAGAGGTCACATCAAATTAAAGATAAAATGAACTAATTTTAACAAATTGAGAGTAAAAACCCTAAAAATTAAAACAGAGAGAAGCACAGAATACCTTGTTTTTCGAGAATCTTCATGAGATAAGGTCGAGAAGGCACATCGACATAATCACCGAGATAATCCCTATGAATAGAAGCTTTTCTACGGACTTTAACTCCCATAAAAGGCTCTTGATCTTCGGTGATGTTGCTATCGGAGGGCCTCAATTTCAAAGTCCCACCTACTTCGTCCTCGTCGGGAATCGCTTCTTCATCGAAACGAACCTTTTGTACTTGAGTTCCTCCCCTATTTGATAGATAACGTGACATCGCCGGAGATGTTGAGGGGGAAAAAGCCGGCGAAGAAATGGCTGGCGGAATTGGCGAGGTCTAAAAGTTTGTTGATTTGCCGGTGAGAAGAGAGCGCGTGCACAGCTGGCGTCCGTTGTACATCACCTGGCTCCTCAGATGGGCCCACCGGACATTTTTCTTTAGACTTAAATAAATATACTATAATAAAAAATAGGAAAAATTGTATAGAATAGTAAACTAATAACTTAAATTAAATAGAATAGATAGGGTTTGATTTAATTGTGCTCCATAGCAAACATTATCTAAAATTTGCCAGCGTCTCTCTCCCAAGAATCTCGCTCGCCAGTCTCCATTCTCGCTCGCCTCTCTCGCTTTATACACAGAAGTGTATAATTCTGTTTCTGTTTTGTATAAAGTGAGAGAAAATTGTATATACACATGCAAAAATGTATATCTTCGTGCTATACACTTAATTATACAATTTACAAACATTTTACTTCAAAAATTGCAGATAAAAAGGCCAACGAATTATACAATTGCGAATTATACAATTGCAGTGAAATACAATTTTCTCTAGCTTTATACAACAGAAGTGTATATATTGTGTTTCTGTTTTTGTATAAAGCGAGAAAAACATATATCTTTTTGCTATAAACTTATAATTATTCAATATACATACATTTTAATTCGATTCAACTATATGCAAAGCAAATTATACAATTGCAGCGAAATAGGCCAGCGAATTATACACTTGTATATGTATAGCGAATTATACAGTTTTTATGTTTGCTATGGAGCGCAATTATGCAAAGTTTGCTATATTATACAAATATGAATTTTTTGTTTGCTATATGTGAAAATTGCCCTAAAAAATATTTATTATTTATAGCAATAATATTTTTTTCCACTTGATCACTTTTAATTCATTTATAGTATAAGTTTGATACATATTACAGAGATCAATTTATTATTCACATATAATACAAATTTTAATGATAATTAATGCATTTATCACACATTTTAATACACTTATAATACAATGTGTGCTAATTTTTTATCAAACAAACATGATATATTTTAAAAAATAATTATAATTCATATATATTGCATACATAATTTACTTTTGGAACATATTACAGATCTAACAAAGCATTGCTATAAATGGTAATAAACAAAAAGTATCGCTAAAATCAGTAATTATTTTTAAAACGTATTAATTTATGTAATTTTTCCTTTTCTTTTCCCCTAATAATTTATGCTCTCCATTTAAATATTTTTATATTTTATTTTTATTTTATCATATCAAAATCTTTTTTATATTTTTATCTCAAGTTAAGTAGTGTTATAAAATCTATGCTCAGAATAATATAAGTACAAAGAAAAAAGATAAGAGAAGTAGATGTAAGAGAAGACTTTCTTCTTATTCAAGTGTATTCTACAAAATGTGAAAGATATCTCTATTTATAGATTTGAGATATCACCCCAAAGGCCACAATGATAAATGCCTAATTAGTAGATACATAGTTATCCAAATGATTCTTATCACCTTGTAAACATGTATACATTAATACAATTAAGTCTTGAGTATATTTAAAGGATAATCCACACAATTCAATGGATTTATAACAAGTAGTAAGTTTTTAATTTCAATATCATGATTCATGAGATTTAAAAGATTATATTTATTTTTTGAAATATAAAATTCAATTTTTTTGTATTTTTTCTATGAGTGCAATTAAATTGAGGCACTTAGATTTAATTATCTTAATTTTTTTTACCTTTAAACACTTTGAGTAAAAAATAATTGATCGGCAATACCTTCAATGAGATTGACAAATTAAATAACTCTTTCATTCTGTATAAATGTATACATTTTATTATAATATATCATAGGAATATTTTAAGAGACAAAACAAGTTACTATGCTATATAGACCTAACGTAATTTTTATAAAGTTTAATATTGAGAATTCATAAATTAAAAGATATAATTTTACCTATACAAATTTATGAAGAGTGCTCATGAAAAAATATTTCTAAACCTATGAAAGGACATATATAATATGTAAGATTGTGGGAGATAAGCTTCATTTTTGTGGATACATTCATGCCCAAGAGGTATGTAATCATTTTATGTTCCATTAAAATAGTATGTTTTATTAATTAATAATAAGATAAAGGTTAATCATTTAGCCTTTCATAGCGTATTAAAGCTGATAAATGTTTTATTAGACTCTCTATGCAAATTGCACGAAAGACTTAGTCAACGGATGCAACTTTGAGCCTCCAATCTATACCTTATATAGTCAGACATTATACTGTAGATTTATTTTCTTTTACGTTATTTGATTCAGCGAATACAATTTTAAGCCTCCAATCTATACCTTATATGGTCAGACATTACATTGTAGACTTGTTTTCGTTTACGTTATTTAATTCAGAGAATGAAAGTTAATTTAATTATTTCTTAAAATGATTAAAACATTTATTTTTAAGAAATATAATTCACATATTTAAAATTGTATATATAATATTAGTATAAGTTATAATATGATCAAGGAAATATTATTGACGGTCCATATAGTAACTAAGGTAAAAAATTGATAATTATTTTGAAACTTTTATGCATGAGTTATTTATGTGCCGAGTAAGAATGAATAGATTATTAATATGTATTGTATTCTAATTACGTCAAAGTTTATTATTTAATTATCTTTTCAACAAATTAGAATTTTTAAAGTAATTTAGTCTCTGTGTAGTTAATTTTCTTTTCTCTACACTATCTCTTACAATACTATATATTTTACGTCATTTTACAAGTGAAATTTGAGAAACGTGGTGTATAAATAACATTCTTTTTGTCTTATAAAAATATAAAGAAATTTTTTCCATCGTGAGGTAATCATATCAAAATTATATAAAAATTGAATCTAAATTTCTTTAACTTTAAATGTGTATATTGCTAACACCGTGAATAAAAGCTACTTGAATTATGCATCAATTATTTGAATAACACCATTTAAATACAATATTATATGATATCATGAATTATTTGTGTACCATCAACCAAACGATTCTAATATAGACAAATCGTTTTCTTTGAAAAGAATATAGATATGGGATGTAGATTGGCCATTAAACACCAATTGGAAAGCAAATCCTATCGTAAGACATTAAATTATCTACTAAATTTATTAAAAAAATTTAATCAATTTATTACTAAATAAATTTTACCCTAACTTTTATATAATTCATCGCTAATTTATAACTAACTCATATTAATATGATTTTTTGTTATTTATAAAAAAAATTATCTACCACCAATTGATTGTTTTTTTTTCATGGTGAAAGTACTATATATTATAAAATTTTCACTACAATTAAAAGCCATCAGCCCAGTTGGCCAGTTGCCTATCCACTGTATCCAACTCATATATATAAATTCCAAGTATCCAGCTCATATTTCCTCTATTTTAATGAAGAATCTATGTAAAGATTCTTGAATGTTTATTTAATCATTTCCTATGTGCTTAGTATTTAATCGATCCCTTATTAGAATATTTTTAATTAACTATCTTAATCTCTTACAAAAAGATTTAAATAGGTATTTTTTTTAATTTATTTTTTATTGCGTGTTTTCGTTATTAGATGGTTGAATTAATTACATAAAATATATCCTTTTTTTTTTATATGCATTCACCTCAATAAGTTGTAGAGCTCCATACATCTTCTAGATAATTGTGTATAATTAAAAAAATTGATATATTTATATGATTAACTTAATCAATTAATATAAGAAAAAATCACGTGTAATTTTGTATACAAAATTTGAATCGTATATTTCTAATTAAAACAATATTTTTATTAAAAATTAAAGATTTTCAATTAAATAATACTTAATTCAAATATTTAAATTACATCTAGCTTTTAAGTAAATTGAGAATCCAAAATATCAACAATAAAGAAACAAGTGGCTTTCTCACGTACTTGTTCCATTTCAAATTATTGGCAGATTGTACACTAAAAATAGCTATTTCAATTTATAAAAAAAAATATTCCTTTTATTTTTTTAATATTATATTTGATACTAAATAATTACATAAAATAATAGTAGTTAAATATAGAGTTTCAAAAGATTATTCATAAAATTAACTTAGTAACATATGTTTTTAATTTAAAAAATTAAATGACATCTCAGGTCTATTGGGTTCAAATAATATAAATGGAATGAATATATTTGGAGTTTTTGAATAATATTTGGCTGAAATTTATGACGAGATATTTGAAGTTAAAGTTAGAAAAAAATATTTTTAAAAGAGTTTTTCTCCCTTTTTCTTTTTGTCTTTGTCATTACATTTTCCCATTGGTTACAAGAGATTCTTTATTACTTTATGCTTCTTTTCTTTTTGGTCAATAACCATAACGTCAAAATTATTCATCCAAAATGAACATATTTATTTCTAGCCGAGTGTGTCACTCAACCATCGAAATGCTGCATGATTTATACTGTAGCGACTAGCAAATATAAATATAATTAGGGGTGGACATTCGGTAATTCGGTTTGGTTTAGTTTTTTTCAGTTTTCGGTTTTTGTACAATGTGTACCGAATACCGAATCGAAATAATTCGATTCGGTTTGATTTTTATTGTTTCGGTTTGATTTTGTTATTTCAGTTTTTTAATGCCTGCTTAGTTGGGCTTTTAAAAATTTACAATTTTTTTGTTTGATTTTTCAACTTAATGGGCTAAAAATAGTTACATCAAAAAGTGTCTTTTACTTTTTAATTTTTTATTTTAAATTATAATATTTATTATTTAATATTAATATAATATAAATATATATTATAATATAATATATTTCGGTAAACTAAAATACCGAATAACACAAAATTACATACCAAAATACCAAAAAATACAAAAATATATATCGAATCGAAAATCAAAACCGAAATACCAAAAGATTTCGATTCGATATGATATTTCGGTTTTTTGATGTTTATGTCCAACCTTAAATATAATAATATATAAATATGTCATTTAAATTGATTTAATTTTAGAACTATATTTAAGCAAATAGATATACACATAATATAATTAGTGAATGTATTTCACGTAAATGTTCATTTTGGATTCATAATGCATGTATATAATTATTAATACGAAGATATAAATATTAATTGAAGCTAAATGAATTGGAATGATTATTATAGAATTTATTGAAGAAACGGCGGGTCGGCGAAAAATGGAAATCTTTAAAAATTAGTAATCACTAAAATAACTACTATTCCTACTATGCTGGGCGAGGCCATTATATAAATGGTCTTTTTTTCTCTGACGGATTCATCATTTTTCATCTTCTCTTCTTCTTCCGTGTTTTTGTGCTGTTCAACCAAAGGAGGATCCCGATCTCTCTGTCAGGTCTTGTTCATCAATTTCATCAATGTTTTTGTTGTATTTGTTAAGCAAAATTCCATCAATTTATCTGTTGAATGTGTTATGGATCTGTGAAATTTCGAATTGCAGGAGTCGCTATGGCTTCCAAGCGGATCTTGAAGGAGCTCAAAGATCTTCAAAAGGATCCTCCTACTTCTTGTAGTGCTGGTAAAAAAACTCAATTCTCTTGCTACATTTTTTTTTTCGTGCATTTTATACATACACGCAATTAAATTTGTTTTCCTACTTTCTTTTGTTTGAAATTTTGTTTGCTAAACAAATCTGTTACAGTATTTGAATTGTTTCATGTATGATCTAATCGTCGAATCTGTTATTTGATTTGTTGGATGTATGATCTGATCGTTGAGGATATCATTGTTGAGATTTGTCTGTTGACCATTTTTTGATATCGCGGTCTGGAAACGTAGTTCATTTTGCTACGGCTGATCTGGCTGCCACAAAATTCTTATGTTTTTCTACATCAATGTTTTGTTTTTGGCGTTATTCCGGTTTGTTAGTTTGATTCATTAACTCTAGACATGTCAATGATTGAATATTCAATCACTTAAATGGAAGTTATGATCCACATTCTGGTTCGTGTGTCATTTCTATGACTGTGATTGCTTAGTAGGCTTGGCAGTGACATAATTGAATTGGATATCAAGGAGACAGGAAAATTTAAGCGAGATGTGGTGCTAGAATGCTTAACTCTCTGTTTGGCATTGTTCGTGTCGGAACCTTTATATGTGAAACTGCAATAATGTTATACAGATGGATTCTTGTGTATTCCTTTGTATGTGCTAGATAAACGAGCCATCCTCCTCCTTCCCCTGCCAGTTATAATTTAGTGGTTTCTTCTTCTCTTGAATACTTCCGATGAAATCAGTAGTCAAAGTCGATTTGGTTAGAACTTAGATGCTTTTTGATATAAACGGTTGTGCCTTTAAATCAGATCTTTCTTTTAATAAAGACGCTGTGATAATTATCGTTCTCATAATCAAAATATGCTTATTTTTTTGTACTTCCTTTTAAGAAAAAACTAGAACTTCAGTCATGCAGGTTCTTTCCTTTGTTTATCAGTGTTTGGATTCATATGAAGCATCTAGACCAGACCCTATTGACCACTTATCGTTAAACCTCTCTAAAGGATAATTTTGTTAGGCTTGTCATTTGTATTTTGTTTTACTTACCTGCTTAAACTGGATTTCGCAGGACCTGTTGCTGAGGACATGTTTCATTGGCAAGCAACGATCATGGGTCCTCCAGACAGTCCTTATTCCGGTGGAGTTTTCCTGGTGACAATCCATTTTCCTCCAGATTATCCATTCAAGCCACCTAAGGTGCATTGTGAGCTCTTGTCGTTCCTTAAATATCGCATTGATCATAGCTGTTGATACACATGACTTCATAGATTAGGTATGGGCCCTTGACATCCTAGAATTTGCTGGTTCTAAGAGATCCCATCCCGTATATCATATAAGTGAACCTGATTTTCAATTATTATCGATGCTACAAGACATTTTGTTTTATTGAATTCTTAACTTTAACATGATTAATTAAGCTCCTTTATGTCAAATTGGGGGGATGACAGGCACAGTTCCTTAATCTTAAATTCGACAGATAGCTGAAGAAGGACTAGACTCAGCTCACATTTTGTGTGGACTACCATGCTTATGTTGTTTTTAGCTGCAGTATATTGTCTTTTGAAGATCCCAATAGTTCTTGCTTGATGGGTTGATATTCACATGAAAGAACTCCTTATTTGTATCTTCTGTGTTCTTTATACCCTGATCTCTGTTGAATCGTGTTTGGTTGATTGGTTCGATATATCATATAGAAGTATTCTTCCTTGTGCATTTTGAGCATTTTAGTTACTTTCTTTTTTGGTTTACCCAGATACTTGAGAGTAATCTTAGTAGCCTCAAAGGAGATAAAAGTATATGATGTTAAATTTAATATTGCAGAAAGGACTGTATAATTAAGCATTGTTTGGCAAAGGAGAGAATTGTACAGCACAAAATATTTCAAGTGTAACAAGTGACAAAAGCCAATTTTAGCTGCCTTCTGCAGTTTACAATAAACAAATAAGTAATTAATGGCCAGCATGTAAAAAGAGTGATTTGTGATAATCGTTTAAATCTTTGAGTTAACCAAACATCAGTATAATTTAAAAAGTTACTCTAAGTTGTGATAGCATCAATAAATCTGACAAAACAGGTCAAAATATCTCTCCAGATTATAAAAAGATGTCGATTAAAATAACTAAGGCAAAAGATCAAGGACTCTCCATGATTAACAGGTGAAAATATCTCTCCAGATTATATAAAGATGTCGAATAGAATAACTAAGTCAATAGATCGAGGTCTCTCCATGAGTAGTCACAAATATCATTTTCTCCTTGGCTGTTGTGCTTGATTTGCTGACATTCTGTATTCATTTCTTACTAATACTTTTGTCATTGATAATGAACTTGGATGAAAGACACTCACTATTGGTGTAAATCTTGCAGGTGGCTTTCAGGACAAAAGTTTTCCACCCAAACATAAACAGCAACGGAAGCATATGTCTTGACATTTTAAAGGAGCAGTGGAGCCCTGCTCTAACAATTTCCAAGGTTCATTTCTTATTACATTTAAGCTGTTTATATTTAAAGTACTAATATTATTGTTTTAGTGATATTTCTTCAAGTGTTCATAATACCCTTGTACTTCAATAAATTGTTCTAAACTTATATGGGACAATCTTGCATTTTTATTTTCCTTTTATTTGGGAACTAATACAAAGATTGATTTAGTTAGATCTTCGTTGTAAGAAACAGAGCCTTGTGTAATGCCCCACTAGAAAAGCTTATTGTTTACTAGTCAGAACCTTGAGATTAGTTTCATAAAAAAAGAACCATGAGATTTGCTACATTTTAAAAGTCTCTACATTGAAGTAATTAAAACTTATTTTGCATTTCCGTATAATACCATGGGCAAATCACAATGTCTGCTAACTAGTTTGGCATCATCTTGGTTTGGATTTCCTCTTTTAAGTTATGCCATTAGAGTGAGTACCTATCCTAACATCTTTCTCATCCACTCAATGTATGCCTCTGATCGTCTATCTTCAGATAAAAATGCTCTCATTGACTCCACATAACGAAGTTTTTTCAATTAATGGGAATCCTCCTGCTAGTTTACCTTTTCCAGTACTGGTGTATGTTAAAAGGAAGGGGGGAGACTTTGAAGCGTAGTGAATGTAGATCAGACAACTCAAAGGCTCTTTTAGGATGATCAGCCACTCGAGGATGTATTGCATTATTGAAGCTTTATCTGCTGAGCAATAAAAAAAGCAGTGTGTGACGATGGATTACTTCTGCTCTGTCTCTCCACTTATTTATTGATAACTTTTTGTTTCAATATTCAGGTGTTGCTTTCGATATGTTCACTTCTGACGGACCCTAATCCTGATGATCCTTTGGTCCCGGAGATTGCACACATGTACAAGACAGACCGGAACAAGTACGAGAGTACTGCAAGGAGCTGGACCCAGAAGTATGCCATGGGCTAAATGCACATTGGTATTTGTGGGATCAGGACATTGTACTTTCAGACACTTTGTTATTTACATTGAATATATGAATGAGTTCATCTGTTCTTTGAGGAGAGGAAAATGATGGATGCTGCTCTTTAATAGTTGTATGAACAATTTGATCTTTGAAAGAAACCAATGAATTAACCTTTTCTTATATTTGCAGACCATTTGTTTCCACAAGCTTATATAGACATGAATATTTTACATCTCTTTGCATGCTTTAGCTATGCTGTAACTGAATTATATAAAACGCGGGATAAGCATTGGAGCCCTTCAATTCCCAACATCCCGCGTTGATTGTTGGGAATTGAAGGGTCCAATCAAGCTACAAGTTTGGCCAAACAAGCTATTAGTTCCATTTCTCAACTTCATATTAACTTTATATTTGGCACATAATAATTTAATTATTTCGGGTATTTATTATTTTTTTCACTAAGCATAATACATAGGTGAATGGAAGTATATTTGAACCTCCAAAATCATTGTTAAACATTTGGCCTAAAGCTTAGTGTTAAGTGTACTTTATATCGTGTATTGTGTGGACTGTCCAGATATTAGCCCAACAATAGAATCATCAGATAAGAAAACGAGAAACTGTCCCCGATATACCGTAATAAATAAATCATTTTATGAGATATTAGTATCATAGTATTTCCTAAAAAAATTTTGATATCTAAAAAAACTTATTAAAAGGTGAAAACTATGACTAGAAAATCGTCCAATTTTATGACTAGCTAATATTTCCTCCGTTCACATGTTACACTTTATGAAAGTTAATTTAATTTATTTTCAAAGTTAAATTAGATTACATTAATTTGATATTTTAAATAAAAAATTTAAATATTTAAAAACTATATGAAAAGTTCAATAAATTTTAATTTTTTACATATCAATACATGAAAAATTATAAATATTAATCAAAATTTATGTAATTTAACCCTAAAAATAAAAATTATAATAATTAAAAATGAACGGAGAAAATATTATGTTAATAATTCCAAGATAGTAAAGTACTCTATATATATAACAGTTCCGATAGCCGGATCTAAATAAGAAAGGTGGTCCATTTTAGCTTTGGAATTAGAAACGGCAAAGGGCACGGTGACTCATGTGACATTATGGCTTCATCGCATGGTAAAATTAAAAATTTCGTTAAGAATATTTAAATATAAAATTTTTAAAAATAATAAATATTAGTATAGTTTTTATAAAGGGTGTCCGACTGGTTATATCTATGCCACTAATGTCACTAGTTAATATATGCTATTGTTAAATGTTTATGTTATACTAATCAAAAAAATAATAATCAATTATTAAATATTCAAAGAGATGTACAAAAATATCATATGGAGGGCACATAAAACCTTGTAACTATATTTAATTGAATAACATAATTCTATCAAGGGTCGTGCACACTAGTTGGGGGAACAAAATAGTTAGAAAATAGTGGTTCTTTCCCCAATCAGTTCAATGAATTAAAAAAAAATTATCCTACTTTAATGTAATAAAATAGAACTTTTTATTGATATATTAAATACTCACTAAATTCTTCATGTATTATATTTTTTATATTTTAAATGAAAATTTGTGAGATTAATTATTTTGTTGTATTTTGCAATTATTCCTTAGTGCGTGTTCCTCCTTAATTATTTCCTATTAATCTCCTAATAATACTTTATAATATATGAATTATTATCATATTTCCATATCTCTTTGTTTCTCAATGGGATATCATTATAAAGTTGTTAGCTTAATCATTTTGTTAGTCAATAAACATAAAAATGCTAATTTCTTAAATGATAACGAAATGATTGACCAATTTTATACAGGAAAAAATGAAGATTTGTTGAGTATCTGCTTAACAAAAAACCCAGACAATAAGGAGTTGGATTAGCTGGTTAGACACTGGAATCAAAGGCATCTAGTGTTTGATGACACCACTAATTTAGTCGATTATTACATAATTATGTATATGACCCAATGATTAATTATTAACAATGTACGAAAATCCTCGAATGATGTTTATTTTTTGAGACAAAAATAAACGATCTACATTTTATCATCATTTTTTTTTCAAGTTATCTGTTCGTGTTTTTCTTTTATACATAGCTTAAGAAGATATTAATTACAGGCAGTTTTACTTTTATTTATGTCTTAAGATATAAGATCTCTTCATTAAATATTTATTGTAATTTATATAATATCATTCTATTTATAGAATAAAAAATAAATTTTATTCAATAATAAATATGCTAAGATAATTATTTTTAAGAATAATATGATAAATAATTTTAGACGGAAGAATTATTTAATTTTGTACAAATATTTGTTATAATTCTCGAATGTAGAATCGAGGTGAGGTGTGGTGTGGTTGAAATTCAGTGAGTTTCCGTTATATTTGCTTCTCTGATTTGATTTCACTTGGCTCAATAAGGGTCCAAACTCCAACATAAAAATCTTTTATATAGGATTTGCAAATTAATTTTTCCTCCCTTATTTTATGATTAAATTTGAGTTTTATAATTAATTATTCTCTCCTTCTAATAATCCTTTTAATAACAGTTATCCATTTTATAAAAGTAATTGCTTAAAAATATTTATTCAATTTAAAAAATTAAGAGATAATTTATTTTTATGTCAATTTTACCCTTGGTATTAAATTTTATTTGTCATCTAACATATTTTTCAAAACACTAAATTTTATAAAATAAAAGGATAATATAGTACTAATATTATCTCTATTACGAGAAGTTACGCGGTTAAACAAACTTATAGTACTTAATTTATCATCATAGCTATAGTTTATCATAATTACCACTCTCGACTTATACATTAATTACGTGGGTTGACTTAAGTTTGTATAATTAGTCACGTTTGTATATGTATAATTCGCCACATTTGTTCGCAACTAACAATTCTTGTTTGATTTGTATTTGTATACTTTTGTTTGTATTTGAATATAATGATTATTTCCTATGAGTTTCAGTTTTGTCATAATATACATTCAATTTTTTTGTGTATAACTTTTTAAACTTTGTATAAACGTGTAATTTTTAAATTTTATATAATATAATTTATATAGTGTAATTTGTATAATATATTTTGTATAACTGCTTAAAGTTCATATAGTTATATTTGTATCAATTTGTTATTTTGAGTTTTATTATATTTGACTAATTTCAGACTTTATATTACTCAATTATACAAAAACACGCGAATTATACAGACGTACCTCTCTCCTCCCTCTCTCTCAGTCTCACTTGCCTCTCTCCTCCCTCCCTCAGTCTCGTTTGCGTCTCTCCTCCCTCTCCCAATCTCACTCGTCTATCTCCTCCCTATCCCAATCTCACTCGTCTGTCTCCTCCCTATCTCATTCTCGTTTGCCTTATATACAAATGCATGTGTGTAATACACAATTATCTAACTGATATACATATACAATATACCTCTCTCCTACTCTTTGCCCTCTCCCGCTCGTCTCTCTCTTCCCTATAACATGTAGCTAAGAATTGTAATTATTAAACTATAATTATGAGAAGTAATCAAGCTATTTTTAAGTGTTTATATATGAAAGTTCCTCATTATTTATTATTTCTTAAGGAGTATGTCAAATCAACAATCGATAACCATTATTAAATCGAAGGAATAAATTTTTACTTTTTATTTACAAAATAACATAATGGTCTGATCATGATAGATAAAATTAACTCATGAAATCATAGTATATTCCATCTATTGTTTAGGCAACACAAATGCTTCGCTCAGGTTTGGTGGATTAAGGAATTATTAATTATTTATTAACTCACTCATGTAAAATATCACGTTAAAAGATTTTTAATTTTTTTTGGGTAATATGTTATACATAATCATAATAAAAAAAATTATTTTTAAATTACTCAATACTGGGAAAATCAATCAAGTCCAATTTAAATAACTTAATACAAAATTAATCTGTTAATTTATTAATCTTATATTTGTCAAGATATTTTATTTGGTGGATTAAGGAATTATTAATTATTTATTAACTCAACTCAGGTAAGCTACCACTTAAAAGATTTTTAATTTTTTTTGGGTAATATGTTATACATAATCATAATAATAAAAAATTATTTTTAAATAACTCAATACAGAGAAAATCAATCAATTCCAATTTAAATAACTTAATACAAAATTAATCTGTTAATTTATTAATCTCATATTTGTCAAAATATTTTATTTAAACACTTAAATTAAGTCTTATTCAATTAAAAGTCTCAAACTCTTAATAAAGTGTTCCAATTAAATTTAATATCATTTATGTGGAGTTTGGGTTATTTCCCATTTCAGCATTTTGACCTACACATTTCAGCCCGAATTAAATGAAACTTTTAGTGAATCAATGACTTATTTGTTTATAAACTTTGACTCATTTTCTTCATATATATTTAAGGAAAATTATTTAACTATACAAATTATTTCATTATACTTTTTAAAATTTTATATCATTTTAAAAAAATCATACAAATTTTTATTCTTTCCTATTATTTGATAGTTAATACATCATCATTGTGCGATGTATCCAAATACGATATATCAGGAAAATATATATATATATATATATATATATATATATATATATATATATATATATATTTCTTGTATCAATGAAGGTAATTATTCGGATAAGTGTGTCTTGTATCAATAAAGATAATGTATTTGAGACGCAATGTATCATACATTGAATGATGTATCTGAAATTCGACCACAATGTATTAGACGTTGAATGATGTATTCGAAATCCTTAAATGTTAAGAAATTTTTGTAATTTTAAACAGAATTTAGCTTTTAACATTAGATTCGTGTAAAATATACTAAATTTAATTTTATTTGATATCTCGAAGCACGTCCGATACCACAAATAGATCATCGGTAGTTTCATGAATTAGGACTACTTATTTATAAAATTAGTACCGTAACAATTAAGCTTTAGAACGAATTACAAAATCATAAAAATCAGCTCTACTGAAGACAATGTGAAGTGTTGCTCCTAATCTTTTCACAAAAATGAAAAAAGCAGTTCACTCTAATAACTTATTAAGATATTTTGCATGTTAATAAGCACAATTATTTTTTTATAAAATAAACTGACAAGTTCTACACCATGTTCACTTCCTCATTACATCATTTTAGAGATTTCATGTACTACCTTTTTAGGCAGATTATTAAATGGCACACCAACTTGAGATATGAAATATTGGAAATCACCATCCCTTTTTATGGTCTAAATTATTGATAATTTAAGTAGTCTAATACGTATCTTATTTTTTTTTAATTGTAATTATTATAGTAAAGTTCAATAGTTTGATAAGCTTGAACATGAATAAAATATCTTTAACGTGAATCCAATCAATTTAGCTCTGAAAAACATAATATTTTCTCAAATTCATCGAAAGAAGTCATATCCTTTTGGTTTTTAAAAATATGATATATCTACTACGTATTCAATTAATAATAAACACAAAAGTCTTTTTATGCACCGGAGGGTTCGCAAACGCTTATCTCAATTGATATGACATGTTTTTCTTTTCAGTTTGTCTAAAAAATAATGTCATACTTTTTTTAATCGAAGATTATTTAACTCTTGAATTAATTTTTTACACTTAATAAAATAATCCATAAAAATATAAATGATCAATGAGTTTTGGACCACAATTTTTAAAATCTTCGTTTTTTTCTTAAACTTTTTGCCAAGTCAAAGGGTGTCGAATAAATTAGGATGGTGAGAGTAATAAACGTTCTTCTTCTTACACCCCCACCCCCTCAAACTGTTAGGATCGAAATAAGCAGGAGTAATGCGGAAGCTAGCAAAACAAACCTAGAAAGACCACAAGTAAGAAACAACAAGAAATATACCAAAAGACACAAAGATTTAACGTGGTTCGGTGAACCGGCCTACGTCCACAAAGGAGATGAGCAATCCACTATAGATATGAGAGTACAAAATACAGAGAGAAACAACCTCACCCAATTCACTCGGAATACATGGGAGGTTAACACAAGTGATAATATATCAAGCTTGTGACCCACAAATTCTCTCCCTAACCAAAACTCTTAAGACTACATTGTAAATATTGATTATAGAGTGCTAAACATTTTCCTACCAGAAAAAAAAATAGTAAATCTAAAACCTTTTCCTAAAAGAAAAAACTTATTTATGATAAGAAATTTAGGACAAATAAAATCCAACACAAACAACACGCAACATTAATGTTTATAATTGATAATATATGATGATTAATATACACGTTAAGAAATGTATATTTCTACGTTTGGCCATATTTTTTCCTATTCTTATCCAAGAGAATCATTTAGGACATTTATGGTATGGGCTTCGTCCGGTCCATCAATATTATGCGGGCTTGGCCCTATTTGTAAGTGAAATTAAAATTATCAAATGATTTTACGTGAAAAACCTCATACTCAAAGTATTAAAAATAACAACTTACTCGTAGTTAACTCAATAACCAAAGGAATTATAAACTCTGAAAATTCAGGGTAAGTTGTCATGACATAAAATATCACGACTACCCTGATATGTTATGATATTTATAATAAATCAGTATATTTTACAAATAAAATGAGAAATTGAATTTAACCTGTTTACAAAGTTTTAAAAAGGTGTCAACTATTCAGAATAGAATAATATGAAAACAGAGTTTTTTTTTTGGTTTTTGGAATGAAGTAATTTTTTTTTTTTAAAAAAAATATAAGAATGAGACAAGAATGATACTTGTACAAGAAAGAGAAATACAAATACAAATAGATTTGTAGATGTCAGAATCAGTAACATTAATTACACAAATCCACTAAATGCTAACCATTCAACCCTTCAAGGGTCACTGCTTAAAGTCAAAACTGAAATGTCACTAAATAATACTCTTCCGTCTCAAAATAATTATCGTCTAAAAAAATATTTACTATTTAAAATTTACAAAATATTAATTTTTTTCACTATTAGTGGTAAATCGAAATCACTACAAACTTTTATGAACGAAAATCTTGAAAAGTAACATTAATAACAATAAATACCTTAATTATTGATATTTTTTAATGAAAATTTTGATTCCGCGATAAATATATTGACACGAAAGTGTGTGTTAACTCTTAATGATCCTTCAATTAAAGTGTTAATTGTAAGAATTAGTCTCCATAGCAAATGAACCCCTCCATGTGCTTTCGTTTTGATTTTCTCACTGATTAATTGCACATAGTATTACTTATTGTACTTTTCAATTCCACTACTGCGTCATGCAAGAGCTCAGCAAGCAGTGTAAAGTTTTAACTTAAGATTTTGCACAAAAATTATGATTAAATCATAAAGATAAAAACGGTATTAATAATAATAAAAATAGATAAAAGCACTCTAAGATGATTTATTTATAAATTCAATAAAAGAAAAGAACAAATTATACTAATGAAGTTAGCAAGAATCGAATTCATAATTTACGGTTTAATGAATTATATAGGTAATATTTATTTATTGAATAAGAAAAATATTGAATTCACGTGAATTCATGATTTTAAATGACTCGAATGAGTACGATCCTATTTAATATTGTCTCTATCTCTAATTACTTATCAATTTTGATATATCAAAAAAGGATAATTTATTTTAATTTATTATACTTTCTATTAATTACTTTAAAAAATCTTAAATTTTTAGTCATTCACTTCATAATTAGTAGGGGTAGAATAGTAAACTCACTAAGTTAAATATTATTTTTTTAATAAATATGTCAATTTAAAAATGTACGAGTAATCAGAAACAGATGGAGTTTATGTTATAATTTGTGAAGTTACTCCTTGGTAAATTATTCTTCATTTTTAGTAGTCAGTCAAAAAAAGGCCACATTTCCTTGTTTGATCATTATTTGTAATAACATTATCAATAATTTATTCATGTTGGGTCCTATTCATTTGACAAAGAAACTACAAAAATGTACTCTACTTTGAACATTACAATTTTTTTTATATATTTTAAAACTTCGTATCGAATTAATTAAACGATGCTAATAAATTAAGACGAACTGAACGAAGGAAGTATTATTATTTATTGAACAAAATAATCAAAGAGAATGTGCAAGGATCGTGTAGCTGTTGATACACAAATATACCCAATATTTCTTGTAAGTGAAGCAAGAAATGATGGAGAAATGTTATAAATATGTCGTGGGAAAAATATCATTATTATTACTTTAATATTTTACCAAAAAAAAAAAGGACACGAAAATATTTGAGAAAGTGATATGTGAAGAGCCAAGTAAAGTACGTACCCTCCTAGGAATCCAACAAAGACAATAAATTCACATCACTATTTTTTGCAAATTAATCTTATTATTATATGATTTGTTGTCTCCCACAAAATATTTAAATAATACACTGGCCCAGTTTAGCTTATAATATTTAAAATAACAAAAAAAAAAAAAAGGACGCAGTGACCCATGTTGTGTGCACTGTCTCCTCCTACTACAATTTTTTTTTATTTCACATGGAAATTATAATTTATTTTTTTAATTTAAATATTAACATAAATTCCACGTGTCGAGTGGAGATATGCAGAAGAATCTGTTAAGAAGCTTTTATATTAATTTTTTAAAAAATAATTAATCAAAAAAGATCGTGCACACGACTGAGAGAAAATAAATTATAATTAATTAATAGAAGGCAATCAAGCATGGTCACTGAAAATCTGGTTCATGAATTTTAAACCTAATCCCTTACAATAATTTTTGTACTTGGAAATATATAAATTGTCAAGACAAAATTATTTTTTCAAAAATTAAACATAAGGTTTGTCAATTTTCAAGACAAGATTAAGAGGGACAAGTTGAATCCCACTTTGATTAATTTTTTTTGTAGTCGTTTAATTTTTTTTGGTGGATATCTTGTGATTGTTTCAACCTTATTAGCAAAAAAGTACATAATTAATCGGGTACATGTTTTCCGTAATTTTTTCTCATTAATCACCTAATCATACTTTGGTCAAAAAAAATCTCCAAAAAACTTTTTGAAAAAAAAGTCATTTTCTAGTAATCGAAGTCCAAAAAAAATGAAAACAACTTCTTTCGTCATTACTTATTATATCAATAATAACAACTACATACTTATCGTAATTTAATTCTCAATGTAATTTTATAAATAACATCTCAACAGAATAGAATATATTAAGGGTGTGTTTGGTATGAAGAAAAATATTTTTTATGGAAAATATTTTTCTAAAAAATATTTTTCTGAAAAATAAGTAGATTTTGGACTTATTTTCTCATATTTATTTGGTGAGTAAAAAGTACTTATCGTGTGTTTGATTTGAAAAAATATTTTTTAAAACTATTATCCCAATCAAACATGAGAAAATTGAAATTCCTTCCTACCAAACACACTCTAAATGATTGGTTAACTTTCTTTGCTTATTACTTTTCTCAATTTGATTGTTGGAAATATGTTTTTATTTTACAGAGAGTTGAATAATCAGATAATAATATATTTTAGAAAAATATTTATTGAAGAACAATTTTTTATAAGGTATAATTTACATTTTGATCATTTTTCATTAAAAAATTGACTTTGGCACTGATTGTGCGTAAATGTCTTATTATTTTACCATATATATATCCTTTTTTTTTTCTTCGTATTAACAATATAGAAATCGATTTTTATTTATCCGGAGTGAAAATACACATAAAAAGGGAATAAAATATAAAAACACTCAACAAAATCCAGGTCAGATATATAAATTAATTTGATGCTTTTGAGCTTATATGATTATCCTTAATCATTAACCTTTACTTTTTGTATTTCATCCAGAGATATATTCTCCAATATTAGCCTTTTTGATACGTTTTAAAGATATAATATGATCAAAATTTATGAACCTTCGACCCACTAATTCTTAAAAAGATAAAAGAAGAAGAATAATAATATATGATTAGTGTCCCATAACATATCTTTTTAACTTATGGCCAACTTGCTTAATTAAGTACCTCGTTTCTTTCTTTTATTTAATTTATTAACTTAATTTACTCATTTACCCCATATATTCACTAAAGGAATATCAATTGATAGCTCTCAATTAAAATATTATAATATTGAAATGTACTATTAATATGGATTGTAATATAATAACGAGACTATATCATGATTAATTAAAGATCTCGAATTTAAGCCCTAACTTTTAGGTATGGATAATATTTTGTTGAAAGGACCATCCTCGAATGAGTTTTATAACGTGAAAAAAAATTAGAAATATACTTTAAAATATTGACTTTTAACTTGTATCTATACTACTTACTATAAGAGATGTTGACCTAGTAACCTTTTTTTTTGTATGTGTCTGCTCATGCTAAAGATATTTTTGAAGTTTTAATTTTTTAAATTTATGTATTAATTATTTCATGTCAAAGGTGTTTTTGAAATTTCATAGTCTTTGCCTTAAAGGAGCTTAACATATCACTTTTTTTGTTGATTTGATCTTTGCATAAAAATTAACAAATTATGTCAATTTTGACAAATATTAAGTATTTATCAAATAAATAAATATGTCACTATTTGAAACAGAATAAAAATAATAAATATTACATCAAATTAAAATTAAAAAAAAGAAATACATAAAACTACTTTTGATATGGTTCAGTGGCTTTGCATCTACTTTACAAGTTTAAAAAGGATTTTTTTTATCTAATTACAAAATACTTTTAGCATGTCTACGAATTTTTCTTACAGTATATAATATATTATGAAATACAGATATATCGTAAGAGAAGTGAGCGAGATAGAAGAGAGGTTAGCAATAGAGCCACTATAAATTACTCATAATTTTATCTCTATATTATTAAGATACATCTATACCTGTATCTAGAGACCAAAATCTAGCACAATAATAAATTCAAAAGCTCAGTATTAAATATATAATTAGTCTCTAAATTAATAAAATTTATATTATGTACCCTAAAAAAGAACATTTTATTTTGATACATTTTTATCTAAAATATTATCTCTGTTATATTTTATATTTGGTTAAAATAAAACAAATAACTTTTAATATAATAAAGTTTGAATAATAAATCTCTCTTTGTTCAAAGTCTTCCATTTGAATTCATATTTCTCTTTATGTCGATGTGCCGTGAAGTGGTATGCCGGACGGCGTGAAAACGCCCGGTAGCCGGTTCTGAAATGGGGCCCACAAAAAAAGGTGGGTCCCACTGTTGTTAACTTCCCAAGACATTGCCACCGGTAGCTCTGTCTCACTCGTACGGCTTTAGAATTCCCTCCCTTTTCACTTCCCTCCATTTTATATATATATATATTTGATATTTAGAAGTTGATATTTATTATGAAAATAATTCGTTATATAAATACTCATATATACCTTTTACCTGGAAAGAAAGGGAAACATTAATTTTAATTTAATTTTTAAATTATTTTTTGAAAAAATATATACAATTCATATGGGATATATTTGATATATATTTGCTATTTAGAGCTGATATTTATTATGAAAGTGATTCGTTATATAAATGCTCACATATACCTTTTTACCTGGAAAGGAAGTGAAAAATTGATCTTTATTTAATTTTTAAATTATTTATTTGAAAAAAATTATACAATCCATATGGGATATATTTGATTCTCCTCACCTTTTTCTTAAAAAAACTTTTTTGATTTCAACTACTAATTATTTTATTTATTATTTTGATGGATAAATTTCTTTTGTATTTCACTAATTTTCTTATAAAATTTATGTAAATGTTTTATTTATTTTTTTATTTTATTTTTACGTATAGATAAATTAAATTACAATATGGTCGAAAAAATAATTTTAAATTATTTCTTTATAGTAAAGAATGAATGAGAAAAGAATTAGAAACTTAAATAATGATAGTCAAAGAAGTAGAATAATAATTTTTGTATAAAAAAGATTAAATATATCTTAAATTTTGTTAAATGGATCATATACATAACCCTACATAAAATTTTTAATTTTAAAGTTAAAAAAATAAATTTAAAAATATTTTTTCACTTATTTTAAATGAATGTATATATGAGTTCCTTTTGTAACTGTAAAAGTATATATGTGATCATTGTACAACGCTACGGTTATATAAATTATTTTTTCATTAAAAAGTATATCAACTCTAAATAATAAAATTAAGAGATATATTTGATCATTTTTTCATTTTACTAACGTGTAGATTTGATTTGAATAAACTTTTAATTTATGTTTTTTTTTAAAAATAAAATGTACTGAAATTATTTTAACCGCTTAGCTTGGCCATAGATTTTCTTATTTGATTTGAAATTTTATGAAATTGAAGTTGAAATTAGTTATGAAGATAAAAAAAATATGAATCTTACAGTGTATTAACAATGTTATGTTACATAATTTATGCTAAATTTAATGAGGAAATTTTCTTTTTTCTCATTTACTGTAACTGATTAATGTATAAACTATTCAGATAAATTATATACATAAATAACTCTTTTCTGACCTATAGATCCCTTAAATCATTATTAGACACAACACAAGTAAAGAGATATTGAGTTATTATTCGCGATCTAATTTTAAATAAATTAAATCTTATATAAATAATTAACGTAACTCATTTTAATCCGTTGATATTTGGTCTTACCTATCCATTTTGCCACCCCTAAAGACCAACATCTCTTGCTTGTGTGAAAAGATTTCGAGATATTAATTAAAATGAAGTTAATAGAGTGTACTTGCTTAGTATTAAGTTATGATTAAGTCATAGTTTTAATTTGAATGACATAAAAATTTGAGCTAATTAAAGGGGGAGTATGTATTTTGTTGGCTTCCTCCTCGATCACTAGTATCAAAGTAGGTCATTAATAATGAAAAAAAATTCGAATCTTGTAAATTTATGGTGGCCCTGCTTTTAAGAATACATCATGTTGGCTTACTTGTTGATTCCTTTGGGATTAATTTGAGATACATAGGGATTTAATCTTTGTTTCTCTTCCTTTTATTTTGGATTTATATTAGGTTGGATTTATTTCATTAATTTATTTATTTATCAAGTGTTATATCTAGTTTGAGGTCCAATTAATTGAGATTCTCTCTAAAAAAAATATTATTTAAAGGGTGTAAGTTAAAATGTTAATCAAAAAGAATTTTAGTATTTTAGATGGTTGGTTATCTGAATTTTACTTTGTTAATAAGAGTTTGATTCAACTCCCATTGAATAAATATTTATTGATAAAAAACAATTTTATTTTTCAAAACTCAAATAATCAAGACATTTGATTAAAAATAGGGAAAAGGTCATGATTTACCTCCGAACTTTATGATGTGGAGCTGATATAGCTTCCCTTTAAAAAGTGGCTAATATATGTTCTACCGTTATAAAATTGACTCATACATGCCTTTTTACTTAACATATTAATATTTAATAAATTTAAAATTTATTTTTTTAGCTTTAATTTAAGAAAATGCTATGTGGTTTTTAAAATACCCCACCTTCCGGCGTAACCAACCGACTCAATTGGAAAGACTTATAAAATGGCTTTCAAATGAGCTTGTATGGGACAAAATATTAGTCACTTAACAATTCGCCCGTCCAAAAAATTAAAATAGCAAAAATAAAAATATCGAGATGAATATGTACAAGCGTACTAGAAGAGATAGATATATTTAATGAAATACACGTGACATGAATAATAATGAGAATGTTGAGCGGGATGTGTACATGTACCAGGAGAGATAGATGTATTTAGGAGTGAAATACCCGTGACATGGTGAAAGTGGCTCTCGTACGTAGTGTACAATGTAGAGAAGACAAGACTGATATAATTAGAGATGCGCAAGCACCCTATGAAGAGATGCGAGAGGTTGGAGATCACGTGATAAGGAGATCGAGGGATAAATATGATAAAGAAGTATTGTTAGGTTGGAGATCACGTGATAAGGAGATCAAGGGATAAATATGATAAAGAAGTATTGTTGAGATGTGATTAAAGAGAACATGACATATTTGCAACTTATCAAGGATACGATCCTAGATAGAAAGACACTAGGTCGAAGATTAAGATATAAAAGATTAGTAGATAGTCGAGCGATGCCTAATCCCCACTATAAGGGTTATTATTATTACTCAAGTACTCCCTACTCTTATTTAGAAAAAACTACTCTTATCTAGAAAATAGAAAGTATTTTACTATCCTTAATCAAATACATTGAAAATAGAAGTGTAAAACTCCATTTATTAAAACAAGAATAATTTCAGAAAGAAAAAAAAAAGTTCTTTCTTAATCATGTAAAATAACACTTATTTTAAAAGAAAATAAAAAGGTTATTACTTATTTTGAAATGAAGGGACTACTATCTTGTTCTTTGATTCTATTATGAATATTTGTTTTTAATCTCTCATGTATCAGTGTATAATTCTATCATACGTAACTTTATCATGTTTTACTTGAGTCAATGATCTATTCAAAATAATTTTTCTACTTTCACAAGGTACAAGTAAGTTGCGTACACAATATCCTTTTCTGATCTCACTTGCGTAATTACACAATGTAAGTTATTATTAATGAGATACTACTTTGATTTTAGGTTTTCTTTGTTTTTACCAAAAAAAAAAAAAGATTTGAAGAACTGAGTTAGAAGATCTTAAGAAAATGTAACCTTAGCTGGAAATTTTGTTTTTTGAGCAAAAACACCATAAGTTCAAACAAAAGCCAGCTAATAGAACAAATATTAGCATCTACCTAAATATCTAACAAAATAAATTATATATTGGACTCTTCTTTCTCAAAGTATTGGTATATACTAGTTTCACTTTCCCAAGAATCATTAAAAAAATATTAAAAGGGAAAAGATGTACTAGGACTTGTTACAAAGTATGTTGATTAAAAATGACCCAGAGAACAAGCAATGGAATAAGCTGGTAAGCACTTGAATCAAGGCCATCTAGTGTTTGATGACACTATTAAGTTACTCTTTGTTTTGATTTTTTAGTGAAAGAGTTGTGATTAAGATATGATTTTGATAGTAGAAGTAGAAAAATTTCATCAAAGTGATCCCAAAAAAAATTAATCTAATAAATATTGTGTTTAATTAGTGGATTCAAAAATTTATACAAATACACACATGATAGGATCTCTTGTTTACACGGTATATGGAATGGAGCTAAAGTTCTAGTTAATTGCTGGTTTGTTATGATTAGAAGCGAAGCTAAAATTTTAACTTCGATAAATTTTAAAATAAATTTTTAACTAATATATGTACATATTTAATGAATACGTCGTTTGAGCAAAAACGACTTTGGTTTATTTGAATTCATATTCCGGCAAAATACAATTGTTTTGACAAAAAAAAATTCCTTGTGCTATGTTAAGAAATTCACTTAATATGAATTATTAATTTGCCTGCTAATCATTCTGAAAACTATAAATTTTAAAACTTATAAATTTAAATACATTTTTTTTTAAATTTTAAAATAATTTTTTTTATTTTTTAGTTAAAAGATATTAAAATTAAAAAGAATAAAAATATTTTAAAAAGTGAAATAACATAGAAAAAGTCGAATTTTCTATTTTTTTCCATCTTAAATTTCCATAGATCTTTATAAGTAATTGAATATTTGACCAAGGGTATTCATTTGATGCTCGTTGACTTGTTTTTCTCAATGGGGTTTTAGCATAACTCCATGTACAAAGAAGCAAGAAAAAAATGTTGGTTTTTGAGAAGTTACAAAGAAAAAATGAAGGTAGTACAAATAGTTTAAGCCAAATATAAAAATATGTTTGCTAATATTAAATAAATTTATCTCAAATAATATGTTGTCGATTTCTAGTGTTTCTATTTTTATTGTTTTTTTTTAATTGATTTCACTTGGCTCAATGGAGGGACCTAATTTCAAGATAACTAAATTATATGTACAAACTTTTATTTAGAAATTTGCTAGCAATAATATATATCTTGTACAAGTTCTATGTACAATAATACATTTATTTAAGACTTGCAATGGGATCTCTGAGTATTATTTGAGTCACTAACTTCTTGTTCTCTTTATTTGAATTTTAGAAAATCTATTGTATTGGAAAAATAAAATTCTTTGAGTTGACCAATCATGGTAAATGATCAATGGTAATTTTTTTTCATGGTTGGGGATAAAATCTGATCAAATTGAAAAAATTAAACTAAATTGATTAAATATACTGATTTTGTTTGGGTTTAACTTAATTTTACATTTTTCAAAATTGATTATTTTTTATTTAATTTTGATTTTATTTAAAAAAATTTGAAGAAAATAACTTAGTCAAACTGACAATTTAGATACATATTTTTTTTATAAGTATATATACATATTGGCAGAGTGTACATGTTTATAATTCGTAACACAAGGCCAAATATATAAATAGATTTTTAAATTTGTTAGCTTTTTTTCCTCGGGTATCTTAACTACGTCATTTTTCTATTGAATCATTGAACCACCCATAATTTGTTCCTTTAAGACACTGCTGGTTGATTTTGATCGACTTTTCTATTGTAAATGCCTTCAACTGTGTTCGAATTTGTAACGACCTGTTTAATCGTTTGGAGCAGCAGAGTTAATTTCTGAAAATCATTGTCTGGGTCGACGGATCCCACGACGGACCGTCATGGGCACGACGGACCGTCGAGGGTGTTTCGTTCCAAAACACTTAGAATTTAGAAATTTGGGTACTGAGATCGACTCTCTGAACTTCACGACGAAATGGCAGGACGGACCGTTGAGGGCTCGACGGACCGTCACAAATCCTTCCACAGAATTAACTCTCTGAACTTTGTGACGGACGTGCAGGACGGACCGTCACAGTTGTGACGGACCGTCACAGGCTGCGTGGCCCTGACTGGGTCGGAATTCTGTTGAATATTTTAAGGGGCGTTTTGGACTATTCCTGCTTATAATTATAAAGTTAGTGGGTGAATGTGAATAATTCAATTACTTGGGGGTTAAAAGAGAGAACCTTGAAACAAGTAGTGGGGTATTTTATCATCTTTTATACTTAATTATATGCTAATTAGGGTAAAAGAAAGAGGGTTTGAATAAGAAAAAGAAAAAGAACAGAGAGAGAGGGAGAAACGATTGATTGAGAGAGACGAAGAACGCAGCTTTGGGAAAGTAGATTGCTTGATCGCAATTCTTCGGTGGAGGTAGGTTATTGTTTATGCTATTTGTAGTAAACTCTTAATAGCGAATAATATGTATTAGGTAGTGTCGTAAACCCTTCTATATGCTTAATTGTATGCTTGCATGAATGTGATTATATAATTGTGATAAAATAACTACATGATGAAGCTATTGAATCCTAAATTTTGAAAAATCCTAATCTACTTTGTTAATGATGATGCCTTGGTATAAAAGAAGGCTTGATGAACGAAAGTAGTGAGATTAGGGGATCGGGTGCCACGTTCCGATACCAGGATAGTATATGAGGATCGGAGTGTCACGTTCTGACACCAAGATAGTATATGGATCGGGTGCCACGTTCCGGTACCAGGATAGTATATGGATCGGAGTGTCACGTTCCGACACCAGGATAGTATATGGATCGGGTGCCACGTTCCGGTACCAGGATAGTATATGGATCGGAGTGCCACGTTCCGGCACCAGAATAGAATATGGATCGGGTGTCACGTTCCGACACCAGGATAGTATATGAGGATCGGAGTGTCACGTTCCGGCACCAGGATATTATATGAGGATCGGAGTGTCACGTACCGACACGAGAGAAATAAAGATAATGAATCTTGAAAGATGTTAATATACTCAATTTAATGAACCTAATTCCCAAATGAGTATGATGGGGAGGCGTGAGTCCTCATTGATGTGCTTGATGTTGTGACCAAGGGTTATGGTAATTGTAAATGCCGCATGTTGAGTATTGTAGTTGATTTTATGATATTATTTGATGCATATTGTTTTCTATTTTGAGTTGGCCGATGATATCTACTCAGTACCTGTGTTTTGTACTGACCCCTACTTGTATGTTTTTCTCTTGTTATTTGTGGAGTGCGGCAAACGTGCCGTCGTCTTCAACTCAACAGCAACTCTAGCCAGTCTTCACCGCGTCAGTTTTCAAGGTGAGCTATTGTTCCTAGCTCGGACTGGATTCTCTCTCATTCATGTCTTGATGTCCTTGAAGTTCGGACATGGACTATCTCTTGTATTTGTTTTAGTTTCCTAGACATTCTTAGATTTAGTAATTTGAGGATAGATGTTCTTGTGATGATGACTTCCAGATTTTGGGGATGATAAGTATTGAGTTTTAGAAGTTGATTATTAATTTTGTTAATGGGTTTTAAGTCTTCCACATTGTTTTCTATTTATTATGTTTGAAATGTTGGGATTCCGATTGGTTGGTTCTCTCACATAGTAGGATAAGTGTGGGTGCCACTCGCGACCCGTTTTGGGTCGTGACAGAATTGTAATAATTTTGATTGAAATAACGAAGACAAACCGTGTTAGTCTCATTTGTTTTCTAATGTGTTCAAATGACTTAAGTAAAACACAATTATTCTCGAACATTTTTACTATCAATTGGACTAATGAGTTGTGGAACAACATATGTATCCTTTATCAATACTTCTCATAAATCTGATTCCACATCAGACAACGGTATTTGTTTAAACGGAATAAATTATGAAAATTCAATAATTAAATAGAAAAATGATGTAATTGAAGTACCTAAGAAAAAAAACCCAATAAATTTAGAGATCTGCTTATATATTTGACCTTAAGACAATAAATATGAATACACCATTGCCAGCGTGTGGATTGAGTGATTGTGATATAGATAAATGAGAAAAATATTACTAAATTTTCCATTATAGGAAATTATATGTAAGAGATAATCGTACTTAATATTAGTTCCTGACACATATAAACAATAATTATGAAATTATTTTTCCATTTTTATAATTTAAAATTAGCTATTTATACCGTCGTGAAAATTGAAATCTTAGAATAATGAATAATTCTTAAAAACAAAGCCAAAATATATTCGTTAAAAATTATTTTTACTGTAATTACATAATTATTCGTTAAAATTCGTATTTAAATTGTCAACCAAAATCAAAATTTATTTTAAAGCTAATTATCAAAGTCCAAAATGCAAAAAGTGCACACTATTATTCAATAAAGTAAATTTAAAGGGTAGCATAAATCAAACTTTAGAGCAATTATACTCCAATATATATGAATGTAAAAGTCAAAAATTGTATCTATTGACCATAAGAATGTAATGATTGAGACATTAAAACACTTTAAAATGTACACATTAAGAAACACTATTAAAAAGGTGACTAATGACCATGTGGGTATGAACAAAATAAAAGAAAAATAAAAGTAACTCTCTAGTAATTTCTAGAGTTACTATCATTTACTCAATAATTACATATTTTTATAAGTAATTATAATTATTCTTGATATTTATTTCTACTTTATTAATAGGAATATAAAACTAAAGGAACTTATAATCTTTCCATGGAAAAAAAAAAGTGTTCCCTTTCATGTTACGAATTCTCATAACTTTTGGAATGAAAGAAATTTCAATTTAATTTCACATTCGATTATTTCTCAATGCAAATTCAAATTATAAAAAGTAGTACGACTTAATATTTGCAGCCATAATTAATATACAACCCTCCATTTCAATTTATATGAATACGTTTTCGTTATGATCCCGTAAAAAAGAATACTATATTTATTTATTTGGAATCAAATAATTTCATATTTAGTTTAAGCCCTTTAGGCCTTCCAAATCTTTCAATCTATATGTTTTGAGTAAGTGAAGTTGTGTCATATTTTATTTAATTATTTCTCTAATTTTTTTTTTAGTTAGCACTATCTCTCACAATTCCTGACTTGAATATTTGTGTATTTTCTTTTCACATATTCAAATAAATTTTACCTCATTTTTCTCATCTTGTTCGCAATGGGACTACTCATTACGTTATTTACACTTACCTTTATTTTTAGTTTTATCTCTTCTTCTATGCCCACATAATTCATAACGGGAATATTTTTTATTTCTCCATGCAACCATATGAACATAACCACCATTCGATAGAACAAACATTATAATTATTTCACTTCTTTTTGTTTGTACATTTATAATTATTTGAATTTTTCTTATAGATTATGTCACTAAATTAATACACTGACATTATATAGTCTGATTGTAAGATTTAATAATGTTCGATAGGTGAAGACAATAATGTTCCTTCTTTGATTTTTCTCTTATAAGATTTATTCATGATTTGAGGATCGTTACTGACGTACTTCTCGAACTTAGATGATTTAGACTTGATTTTTGTAATCTGAGGGTTGTTAGTTGCGTATTTCTTGAATTAGAATGATTTTGACTTGATCTTCAACTCGAGGGTCATTAGTAGCGCACTTCTCAAATTAAGTTGTTTTAAATAAATTTCTTTATGAATATTCGATGAATTTATAAAATATTTAAGATTTTGATCTCTTTAGAAATATTTTATGAATTTGTGGTAGAATTTTTGAGATTTTGATCTCTTTATTAAATTTTTTAGATGTCTTTCAAGAGAAAGATTATTTTCTCAAACAATTTTTGTAAAATAAAGTAATTTACTTTGTCAATTTTTTTCACTCTTTATCGTGCATATCTTTCTCATGCGTTTATATACTCATAGGTGATACAAAAATTTATGTATGCACAAACCTCACACACACATAAGTTAACTTTACCTCAAAATATAGAAAATATAAAATAACGGCGAAATACATAAAAAAAATCCCTGAATTTCTTTTGCGAACTTGATTAACTTCTTCACGAACTTCATCCTGTCAATGTCTTTGCACTATAAAAATACCGTAAATTATATGGGTATTTTTTTAAGAATTAATATAAAAATTCACAGTAAATTTATTTTTCTATAAATTTTTATACTAACTCAAAAATATTTCTATATAATTTACATTTTTCTTATAGTGTTTGCATTCATATAAGGTGCACATTCAAGCTAATCTGTTGCTTGATCTTTTCTTTTGCATTATTTAGTAATGTTCCTAACAAATAATTCCCATTTGAACTGCTTCATCCAATTCCTATTTTGTATTATTTCGATATTTTAGGATTTTAGTTATAAATAACATAAATATATTATAATAAAAATAACTTTTATCAGTAATTAAGTATTGACATTAATAGAGAGTGCTAAAGTCTTATCGGCATTAGTTAGGTGATATTAAAACCAATGTTGCTAAAGACTTTAGACACATATACAAAGATTGTCAATTGTCGCTAAAAGTACATATTTAACGATAATTAAAAATTAATTACAACTAATAATTATTTTTATTGAAATAATATGTTGCTAGAATCATTGAGATCGCACCACTTTTAAAGGTTTTTCTCATGTAGAAGAACTTTTGGGTCATATCGAAGTGGTATTTTGGGAAAATGAAGTGCCTTTAAATTTATTTGGTTTTATTTGACTGGTTGCACTGTCTACCTGCGAAATGTGAATTTCACACACACAATCATAAAATATTTTATTGAAACTTTGTGTCATGTCAATTAAATATGTTGAGGTGTTTGAACGAAAAAATTTAATAAATTTATAGGTCTATTTATGTAATCTGTGAAAAATAAAAGAAATTTCACCTTATATTTCTAGCACTATTAAGTAAATTTTAAATTTGAGTAAATTTAAAGTAAAAAAATATCCATCAACAAAACATTCAAATTTCTCATACCAATAATTTCTTAAATTTTTTTGATATGATTTTAATCCATCTTGAATAATATGATTTTGAAAGCTATTTAATATCATGTTATTTTATTCTAAATAAGATTATTCATTCCGTTCGATTTTATATGATGCACTTTAATTAAACTTGAAATTAAAAGGGTCTGTAAAGTGTGAATTAAAGTATGCCATATACTAATCTGACAACAAATTATCTCGTCAAATATTAAAATGAGAAATGTAAAACTAAATAAATTTATTAATATATAA